>NC_135434.1:15945216-16082716 GCF_051991255.1 Vanacampus margaritifer | reverse complement strand
CCACAATTAAGTGATTGATTAAACTTTCATCAAAGTCTGGCTGGAACCGCTTTAAAGCTTGCGTGTCCAACTTTCAACAGCAAAATTGCAGGAAAATTAATAAGTGTATGAACTCTTGAGTAAAAGTCATAGGCTACTTGTTAAACTGAAACTGAACCAGAAATGAATACATTTTTGTTATGGAGTACATCAGGCAGGAGAAGTGACCCAAAAAGCTTAAATGTTTTTTAAGTCATTCACTGCCATTGACGGCTATAGACGTAAAAAAAATAATTTTAACTATTTCTATTAGTTTAACATTTTTTTTCACTTTTGTTAACAAGAGTATGAAAACCTAGAATAAAATTATTGTACATTTAGAACAGATATAAAATTTGTGATTAATCGCGAGTTAACTATTGAAGTCATGCGATTACAATTACAATTACAAATTTTAATCGCCTGACGCCCCTAATTTTTTAATAATGTAATCGCCTGACGACCCTAATTTTCAATAATCTTTTCTTAAAAAAATAAAATAAAATATTTTTTTTATGTCTTGGTTTTCATACTCTTGTTGTGGGGAAAAAAGTTAAACTCATAGAAATAGTTCAAATGAATTTTTGATGTTCATAGCCGTCAATGGCAGTGAATGAGTTAAAGTGACAATGTTTAGGATATAGTGCTGTCTAGTGGTGTTGTCTAAACTAATAGATTACAACGATTTTGAAGCACACGCACTACGGTGCCTCAGCGAGACCACACTCCGCAAGCCTACCACCATTTACAACCATATTATTATCAGTACAATCAGAACGGCGAGCAGGAGTTAGCGGGAGCAGCGAGTAAGAGTAGCGAGCAAGACTTTGCTCGGGTGGCTAACAAGAGCGGAGAGTGGGAGCAGCTAGCAAGAGCAAAATAGATGGAGACAAGCGGCGGGAGCCCGAATCACAGGACTTAGTGACGATCACCTGCAGGCCCCAGCCGTGGAAGGTAAGTGGCGGTTGACCCATTGGGTCCAACACTAGCTGCAACTAGCACCACAGGTTAACTATGTTCCCGAAGTTCTTCTCCTTCATAGCAGAAAGATGGCAGCGAAACACGTCAGCGTCCTGTAAGGTGCGGCACGACCTATTGTATATAATATAATTAGTGATTACTTGAACTAGATTATAAAAACAGTGTACGTTGATGTGATGGAACATATTTTTATTTTCTTTTTTTAAATGAATGAATTTTTAGTTCAACATTAGAGGGCATCAAATCGTACACACTGTCCGTTTAATCTAGTATTAAACATTTATAATTTATTAGTAGGCTAATATTATTTTATTTGTTTTCATGATAGAGTCTTAAGTTTTGACTTAGATGTCTGCACAATAAATGTTCTCAAAATTACATGACAGCAGGGCTTTTTTTCTTTTTCTTTTTCTTCCTTTTTTTTAAACTCAGCTTCTAAGCAAGAAAATGACGTTTGTATCTGTACTAAAAAAAACTGTTGATTCGAGATTTTAAAAAAAGGAAACCAATTGTTTATTCATTATAATGTATTTTTTTTATTATTATTATTAATGGTAGCCGTTGTGGAGGTGTTCATTTATTTATTTATTTTAAACAACGAACACAATTACATAGAATAATTGTCATGTGAGACAATTAATGCACAATCCTGCAAAGATACATTGACTCTTTAGCTGTTCCTGAAAAACACTTAAAGTTTAACTTCAATAATTAATTCATAATTTGGAACACAGCAAATATATTATCTTCTTCATAATACAGTATTCATTTCATAATGAAATGTTTCATATCCATTCAATGTTACAAACCGTTTTGTGTGTGTGGGTACGCATCACCTTGTCCTATTCATCAACTCTTTCAGACAGGCGAAGCGGGTTCCCGAGATGGTGATGAGAACTCTGTTTAATTGGGGTAATCGACGCGCTTTTAGGGACCTGCCTATTAGGAGAAAGCCACTGCACACATGCACAAACACGCACACGCGCGCCCGCACTCTCGCCTCTCAACATCGGCGGAGACAAGCAAAGTGACAGCTCTTCTTCGCCACCCAGTGCCTTCGTGATCTCCGAATCAGTCTGCAGGAACGTGAATGTGTTGTGATCTCGGTCACACTGACACTGGCTAACTGTAAAGTACTGTACTAAAATATGACAGTGCTGAGCTGGGAAATGGAGATGAGTGTGAAGTCATGATCATATTAAAAAAACAGCTTCCGTTCCAAAATTTTTAACACACATTGAAATAGAATCATTCCATAAACAAATTATTAATCAAATAAATTCCATTGATTTCAAAAGGAGCTGCAGTGACCGTAATAAGTAAATGTGTGTGTTGGGTTTTAATAAATGCATGCTCAGTGTCAAGCTCAAACAATGAACAACACTTTTACTCATTGTCTGAAGCAACAATGAGCGAGACTGTTTTATCTGGTCTCTGTTATTGTTGTTTTAAGAGAACGAGGGATGTGAGGATTAGACACTGTCTGACTCTGCCGAACCCCCAATCTCATGCACGCACCACATGTTTGCAAAATGTCCCCATCCACTCATGCTTTTTTTTTCTTTCGTATTTTACATTTTTATGTTCATTTGATTTATGAACACATGAAAACATTTGGCAGCAGTTTGACCTGCCAACAGGTATCAGATAAGGAATTAATCACATTGGAGGACTTCATAATGCATCGCGGAAGCATCTGGAAATGTCAATGCACCACTGGATGTGGCCAATTATATCGCAGGAAATGTCTATTTTTATATGTAGTCAATAACCTTTTCAAAACCCAAATATTGGCAATATTCGGGTTTTGAAAGGACATTTAAACATGCACAGAATCCATGATTTGCTCTTATTTGGATTTAGTAAGAAACATTTTTGTGTTCTGTGCAGGGTTATTATAGTTTTGAAATTTTCATTTTAGTTCGTTTTTATTCGTTTTGAGTTTTGCTTTTTAAATTTAGTTAGTTTGAATTGCTTTTCTGGGCGGTTCTGTTTAAAAAATTGTGCTTTTCTATTGGCTGCTGCTAAAAGATGTCACTTGTGTGTGACACAATAAATACACTTAAAATCACATTTAACTCATTTTCACTGAAGCAACCCCCTTCGCTCCCGGCTATTTTACTGGATTTTGACTGATTTTGCAAGGCCCACAGAATATTGTGTTCTATTGCTATAAAAACAGTGAACCAACCAAAAGAAAGATTTGATTCTCTTCTTTCAGCAGGAAAAAATATATATTTATATCTATTTATCTATCTATATTTAGCATTAGTATATAGCTAAGTTTCATCATTATTCACAAATCTGTTGAAAACACTGGCAAAAAGAGCTTGTTGCAACATTGGCCCTGGCTCTTACACTCTGTTGCCACCTGCTGGCCATTTGTTTTTGTAATAGCTAATATTGCTATAAGATACCTCTTCATGTCAGAAGCTGCATAATTTCATGAACCATTTGAAAAAACATGTAAATACGTTTTTGGGAGTGAAGGATAAAGTATTAAAAATGTGTTCACACGTTTTTGGGTTTGAATGAGTTAAAATGATTGAATGATTAAATTAATTACCAAAGATTAAAATGAAGGGGTTTTTTTTCGCTATAAATATAGTGAGTTTTAATGTAAATAATGTAGTTTCAATTTTCATTTTTATTTTATTTTGTTAACTAAAATGTTTTTGAATTTAAGTTTTAGTTATTTCGTTAGTTTATGTTAACTACAATAACCGTGGCTGCAAATGCTGTATTCGCAAGGACAGCACATACTTGTATGCGTGGCGGCCATTTTACGTTGCCACAAAGTGGGCAAAAAGCAATGTTTTTTGAGCTTATTATCGTAACAAAACAATCACAATATCGTGGCAATTTTTATATTGCAATATCACCATTATCTTTACATCCCTATTGCAAACTATGCCAAATTTTATTGGTCACTTCTTGTGTTGTGTTCAATCCCCCACATAAACTTTAGTGCCCAAGTTTCCTGTCTCACACTCCTCCCATTATCCAGGCATTCTTAACAACATGAGATTATGTTCCGACCGGCAAAATCATGGCGCATTTAGACAATAGGCCTTTTATGTTCTGCTGTGTTTTCTGGTGCTCTTACATGTTGAGATGTTGCCCCGTCCTGGCTGAGGGTCAACACATATTGTTAATGAAAAACAAAAGGATGATGACGTGATGTCATGTCTAGACTCCATGCTAATGAACGAGGTTCCTCAAAACCTCTCGCGAGCTGGCGTACAGTATTTACAAAGCCCACGTGACAACACGCTTGCACAAAGTGGGAATGATTATGATAATGATCATAATCATGGCTGTCACCACCGTGTCCTCCACCATGTTAAAAATTAATCTGAGTTAACGGTAATCCACGTCTCCTCATTAGATTACTGGTGTGGGGAGGGGAGGCTCACGGGCCATCTGTACATCATTAGCAGAGTCTTCCTGACAGCCGACTCGTCTAACATCCACTTCCTTCTTCATTGCTTTCCTCCATCTCGCCATCGTGGCCCCTGTCTGATAGTCAGGGAGGATTTAGCAATCATGCAGATCTCTCAGGAGTGTCATCATCATCATCGTCATCGTCATCATCCATCGATGATCTATGATCAGCACTGAATCTCATTTCTGTTATGTCATTTGACATTCCCGCCACTCTTTTGTCATGGTCCCTCCTGGCAAAAAAACAAACAAACAAACACAGCAAGAGGTCAAAGGTCAGGGTCAGCTAGAAAGTTCCTCCATATGGCCACTGTCTAGCTGGATGGAGATTGACTGAAATCCTCAAGGTCACCCGGGTGGTAGCCATGAATTGAAAAGACTTATCCATCACAGACGGACGGCTGTGCTATCAAGAAGGGGAAAAAAACGAGAAAGGCTGAAAATAGGCTGAAACCTTGACACATTCATCATTGAATCATGTTGCACACGTGACTGGAACTGGTACAGACCAGAACAAGAGAAACAGAGAAAGTCGCTGAAGGGCATCATCAGGAAATGACAATGAAAGGCATATGGACGTACAGACAGGAGAACTTACCAATCGTTAATGAGACAGGGGGACCACAAACGAGTTCAAATTGTAATTAAAAGAGAAGGGCTGCTGAGCATAGAGAGGACAGTAAATGACTGCGAGGCCTTGATAATTAATAACATCTGTGCCTTTATTTCAACAATGCACAAGTCTGTTCTGAGGTCCAACCTGCTGTGGACAAACATTCTTATGGAGAGATTTTATTATCCCGCTGCCCACGAGTGTTAATTACGAGTGCAATTATTTTTTTATTAAAGGACAATGCACAGCATACATAACATGAAGGTCCGAGAGTTGCTTCATGAAACAGATGAGATGGAAGTGATCTAATGTAGAAATGAAATGCTGACAATAGAACGGGAACGTTCCTTGTAACAAGTTGAACGCTGATGATTTAGAAAGCAAATGAAAATCCCCGGAAATTAAATACAAGTATAACACGTACTAATAAGAATATTAATGGGATCAATAAAGGGACTGTGGTTAAATAAATGAGTGATTTATGGTTCCAGTGATGTTTTTAATTAATTTGTATACAGTATAATACAAACTAGTATATGGATCTTCTTTTTTTTCCTTTTGGCTTTTCCCTTCAGGGGTCGCCACAGCAAATCAGTTGCCTCCATCTAACCCTGTCCTCTGCAAAGTCTGCTCTCACACCAACTACCTTCATGCCCTCTTTAACTACATCCATAAACCTCCTCTTTGGTCTTCCTCTAGACCTCCTGCCTGGCATTTAGAAACTCAGCATCCTTCTGCCAATATACTCACTATCTCTCCTCTGGACATGTCCAAACCATCTCAGTCTGGCCTCTCTGACTTTCTCTCCAAAGCACGTGCTGTCCCTCTAATGTACTCATTCCTGATTCTATCCATCCTGGTCATCTCCCAAAGGGAACCTCAGCATCTTCATCTCTGCCACCTCAAGCTCTCCTCAGTGGCACTGACTCCAGACCAAACAACATCGCTGGTCTCACCACAGTTTTATAAACCTCTCCTTTCATTTTAGCTTTTCTCCAGCCTGCCTGCACATACTTCATCACTTCTTTTCCACACTCTTCATTGCTCTAAATACTTAAACTCCTCCACCTTTTTGGTCTCTTCTCCCTGTAACCTCATTCTTCCACTTGGGTTCCTCCCATTCACACAGATACTCCGTCTTGCTACGACTAACCTTCATTCCCCGCCTTTCCAGGGCAAACCTCCACGCCTCTAGCCTGCTCTCAATACAGATCGCAATGTCATCTGCAAACATCACAGTCCATGGAGATTCCTGTCTAACCTCATCTGTCATCCTGTCCATTACCATAGCAAACAAGAAGGGGCTCAGAGCTGATCCCTGATGTAGTCTTACCTCCACTTTGAACTCCTCCGTCACACTTACAGCACACGTCACCACTGACTTACAGTCCTCATACATTTCCTGCACCACTTGAACATACTTTTCTGCCACTCCAGACTCCCTCATACAGTCTGACACATACAAGTATTGTTTGCATTTTAACCCCTGGGCGTTATTTTATTATTATTATTATTATTTATAACAAAAAGCCAAAAAATGGTCAAATAACGCCCAGGGGTTAACCAGAAATATTAATAATTTTTTTTCTACATTTTCATGCCTAGCGCAAGTCTAGCGGAAAGCGTAGTTTAACTGTGCGCACAGGTGGCGTTTTTTTTGTGTCTTTTATTATTTTTGTATACGGCTGCAGATAGAAAGGGGTGTTTGCACCATTGTGGCAGTGCCAAATTGCTTCCAAGCTTCTCTCATTCCCATTAATTTCAATTAAATTTCACGCAATTTAAATGGCGGAAGCATAATGGGCTCATTGGGGTCCATGTTGGAGGTCGACGTGTGCTAAGTAAGTTTATAAAGGAACTGCAAGAAGAGTTCCATGACTCCACTGCACTGTATGTCTTCAGCTTTCATTGCATCATCTGGTGGAAAGGTGACAAACTTATAAATATTCAGCTGCTCTTCCTCCCAAGTTTCTTGTCCCGATCAAAACATTATTGATTTGTTTTCTCCGAAGACTCTGGACAGTGTTGAAAGTTTTAGAAGGTGCAATTATTTTTGGTTAGTGTGTTTCTTTTCTATTGACAGATGGTTTTCAATGTATGAGACCTGATTTGCACATTCATGTAATAGATGTAGAGAACCAGCGCAAACATATGTAGTGGACAGCAGGACTCGCTGACTGGAACTAAAGCATGCACGCTTTTAACACACACCAAAGACATCAGTTATCAGACGTGCATTTGAGTGTGTTGGTTGTGTGATACCAACATTTCCCGTTTGGTGTTTTCACATATTCCAGTCTTCTATCATCATTGTGAATCAAAAGAGGAAGTGATCATGGAGAAAAGCACTGTCATGCTGTTGAGAGATTTGCCAAATAGCGCTCGACCAATTTGTTTTGTGCGTGGATTTGTACATGTGGGCGATTGTGTGTGTTGATGTGTGAAGGCCTCCACCCCTCCACTAGCCCCGCCCATCCATGTGCAGACGCCTAACCATTCCTGACAGCCACTGGCTCATTATCTTCTATCTTCCTACTTCCCGTTATCCTGCAACCAGCCCCCACCTAAACATAGTGTGTGTGTGTGTGTGTGTGTGTGTGTGCGTGTGTGTGTGCATGTGTGTATGTGTGTGTGTCAGCTGGCCTTGCTCAGGCCCGAGTCGGGACGGCCGAAGGGGGGCGACGGGGAGAAAGGCGAGGGGCCTATTCATCGGCACAAAGACATAATTAACCAAATTGGCAAATGCTTCAAGAAACCGCGCCCTTAACACTTTGTGCTCCTCTCTGGTTACTATGGCAACACAAAATTTGTATCTTTTGTATGTTTGTCCATTGAGTCATCTACTTTGCAAGTCACTCATGATCAATAACACTCACTCACTCACTCAGCCGATTTTTCTGTCTGTCACTCTCTTATTCACTCTCATAACTGACCCTCAGTGTTGCCACAATACTTCGAATAATTAACTTAGCTATTTTAATGATTACTTGATTTTAAAAGTAACTAAGTTAGATTACAAATTACTTTCAGCATACGCCAACAACCCTGCTTAACATAGGGTTGTGCCAATATTTTATCAGAAGTGATTTTTTTCCTTTTTGTTTAAAGATAAAGTTTATATATATAAAAAAAAATAAGACAGTTATTTTTTAGTAACATAAATAATTGTTTTTATATAAAATAATTGGATTTCATTGAACATAAATGGTCTACTTGTTTTTATTTAAAAAAAAAAATATTTTAGACTTCACTTTCCATAAATACATGTTTTATATAGACAGTCTTTCATTACCGAACATATTCAGACCCCCAAAATATCTTTCCAATAATATGTTGTATGTTCCCCCACAAATCCACTCGTTTTATCCATCTCAGGTGGCGGCCATTTTGCCATATGCTGTCAACTGAAAATGACATCACAGTTGCTCAGGGCTCAGGTAATGACCAATCATGACTCAACTTGGGAATGCCACATGACCAAGCTTTGAAAACATTTCCCGTGATTCTTAGATGCAAAAGCAGGAAGTAATTCTCGTTCTGGTCAATGCCCATTACCTGCTACCAACTACATGCGGATGCAAATGAGATCGCAAACGTGAATTTGGAAGTAAATGTGAAAGAATTTAACAGTTAAATTCCCTTTTAATCATGTTTTTGTTCAATTCAATTCAATAAAAAAAAAAAATATATATATATATTTCACCCTTTAAAAAAAATGGAAAGGGGACAGAAAGAAGTAAAACTTGTGATGTCTGCCCCTGATCAACACAAAAGGTTTAGGTTCGGAAAAAATATTGATTCCTCTTCATTAATACTCACTTTCATTTAAAAAAAAATCTGATTTGCATGTTTTTGGTAACATTTCAAGATGGGCTTTATACACTATTTTAAGGCGGCTGTCCTCCATCAATTCATTCACGTTTTTGTTGAATAAATATTGCATTAGTGTGATCTCTGTATCCGCATCCAAAAACGGTTTATCATATGAATTGCTATGACAACGGTGTGATTGACATACACATGGCAAAAAAACCAACCAACAACAACAAAAAACAAGGCGCCGGGATGGAACCTGCATAACAATGGTACAAAACAATGAGGTTGGTGAAATCCGCCTGGATACAGGACCCAAGGCTCAAAATCGAGACATGGGCACCCTAAAAAAGAGACAGAATACCTTTCTATTGCTCATCATGCTAGCTTTGTTCAGCTCAAAGTAACAAATTCAATCTTCAAATAGTAACCTTAATCAGACTACTACATTAGAAATAGTAACGTGTTAGATTATTGATTACTCAAAATGGCTGCTATTTTTGAGTAACGTGTAGCAAAGCCAAAGCGATACCGGCGGTATCACTGCTGACTTTGATCATACTCACTTGCTCACTCTCAATCACTCTTTCCCGCTGACATTCACTGAGTCACTCATTCACTCACCCTCTCGCTTACTTCATTCCCTTCCGTGCTAATGTGTGTATGCGCTGGTGTGTGTGCGTCATCCCATCGAGTCAATGGGCCATCGATCACAGCGTGACAGTGGGACAGACCTCAAGGACACGCTACTTGGCGATCAATAGTTGCCACTGCACTGTGTGCGTTTGCCTTCTTGTTGCTACGCTTTTCTCCTATAAGATAAATCATTTCATATTCAAAATGGCTGTAAGATATCGCTTTGCCCATTAAATAAAGATCCCTGCACGACACAAGAGTTGAACCTCCGGCAAGTGAAATCATGTTGAGCGGCGGCAAGTTTATTCTGTGGAAAGTTGTTGTTTTTGGAGTTACAGTAAGGTTGCGAGGTTTGTTTGTGTCTCCAAAGTTGCGCGCGTCTCTGCCGCCAACTGCAGCTTTGTTTTGAGGTTAGTTTGTGTAAAGTTGTGCCTTTTGGCACCAAGCAGCATTGTGGTTTGGGAGCTCCACGCTGGGTTATTGATAAACTTCAGGTCTGACTGAAGAGTTCACTCTTTCTCACTCTTGTCCCTCCCTCCGCCGCTCTCTCGCTCTCTTTCTTCCCCTCCCGCCCCTCATCAGGCCCCCAGAGTCACAACAAGAAGCAGCAAACAGCTTGAGCATCCTCCGTATCAGGAGAAAATGCCCCATTTTCATCTGTTTGAATCTGACATTTTTGGCACATTAAATATTGGACATTAATAAATTAAATGTAATGAACTGACATGAAAGAGGAAAAAGTCCAATGGTACAATGCAAGAAAGTATAAAAGGCAAGAGTGCGAGAGAAAAGAAGCACAACAACAACAAAAAAAAGAAAGCTCCAACTTTTTCCTTTAATTTCAATTAACTCCAGGCCTCTGTAGCATTCTGAGATTATTTTTCATGTTCATTTATTCAAACAAATATTGAATAATTGATTGGAGCGGGAATAACAACATGGCGCTAGTAGAGGAAAAAGACGGGGTGGAATTTAGGAGCACTGTTAATATATTTAACTTATTGGTCATTTAATGTAATTAGACCTCCTCTGGGTGTTTTGTAACATTGCAATAATCATAACTTGGGAAAAAAGACAGACACTCTGTGACTATTAACAGCACTCATTATAATCATGAATTCTGTTTGTTAAATCCAAAAACTAAAAAACGTTCGGACTGTCCATACAGTACGTGGCCGCGGCGTTTCGTCGACTCGCATGCATTTTTAACACCTGTACTCACTTTACAGTAAGTGTGGAAAAATGTCATCGGTGTCACTGAGGGTATGTGTGGCAGTGGCCTGTATGTAACATGTAGGGCAGTGTAAGTGACACCAGGGGTCACACCCCGTGTTTCTGTTGCATAACACGTTGGCTTCCATAGATCTCATCGCAGCTCGTCACTCTCGCCACCACTTGCAATCCAAGAACTTGCTGATGCTTGCCTTCAAAACACACACTCACACACGCACACAACTAATGACTAACTAATCAGTGTTTTTTATTTATTTACATTTTTCTAGTTTTCTATGTATTTAAGATTAAGTTTAATAAAATTACATAATTCAACATCACATTTTTGGGCCAAAGCCAGGACCTCAACCCCAAATCTCAGAATATTGAAACAGAATATGTGCAACAGGGATTTCGCAATTTATTTGGTTATATTTTATGTGATAAATGCTTCATTAATCTAATCATTTTTAAACTAATCCAGTGGTGCATCCTATGTGATTTCACTTTTGTCTAAGCATGCACTCTAAAAACAGTTGGATCAAAAATAACCCAACTATGGGTAAAAATTAGACCGATTCTCCACTTGGGTCAATTTCGCCCAATTTTGGGTAAAAAATTTGATCATTTTGTATAAGACAACCCGTAAAGTTGAGTTAGATCATCTACTTGGGTTAATTTGACCCACGTTTGGGTTAAAAAAAATGGTCCATTTTGTATAAAACAACTCAGAAAGTTGGGTCAAATTGACACAAAGTGGATCAGTCCATTTTTCATCCATAATTGGGTTACTTTTAACACAATTGTTTTTAGAGTGTAATTTGAGGAATATTACGCTTTTGAAAAAAGTTTACTACTGCTTCACAGTGGAGCTGAGAGTTATAATGTTATGACAAACCAGTATTTACAGTATATACTGTATATTTAGTATTAGTGTACACACTTTGCAGAGCCAAATTCAAATATCGTATTATTTGTACTTATTTTCAATTTATATTTGAATCTACGTATACTTTCTATTTGATGATTTTACATTAATTCCAAGATTTTACTGAAGCAAATATCAAATATCCAGTAGGAAAAAAAATTGATTCATGTGATTAATCCTGATTAATTGCGCAATATTGCACGATTAATTAGATTAATTAGAAATAATGTAAGCGTTTGACAGCACTAATACATATATATAGTGTTTTTATAGTTTTATAAATGTAAAATGTAGTTTGAGTTAGTTATCTTTATCACGTTTCAATTTTCTTTTTTGTTGTTGCTTTGTTAACTATAAAAACCTTGTTTTGATGTCCACTCATGCACTGTTGACTGCATGATGGCATCTTTGTGACTCAACAAGATAAAGTGCTCACCAGGCTGATAATAGTTTGTCGGACTTTTTGTCATTTACCAGCGGAGGAAAACTCATCTGTTGCGTTTTGCATCTTTCTCCCCGGTGAGCTCCATGATTTACTGTCCCACGTAGGTGTGACTGTGTGTGCGATCTCCCAGTAAATTGCAAACCGAGCATGTGAGAGGCCGTGTGTGTACGGCACCTCAGGACCAATTATGTGGAGCACTCAATGTCCGCGTCTACCTAAAGGCCCCATTAGAGATCTGTAAAGGTATCACAAATAGACCAGAGACCAATTAGGTGTCCCTAAACTAATAGACCAGTGACAACACAAGGGTTTAATCTACATCTTCTCACATTCGCAAGGTGTGCCTAATAAATCTCCGGGGCCCAACACCCAACTGGAGGAGGACAACTCTGTATGAATGCAATGAAGCCCCCCACCCCCAGCCCCCTCCCGCAAGTAATTGTATTTGTTTGCAACAGCATGAGGCATACTCAAATTAGACGGTGATGCCAAAAATGGCAGCAAAGCCCCCAATATCTTACCCCCAACTAAACCTCCCCGGCATCGGGCGTCTGGAGAGAGCAAGGCCAGGTCTACTTTCGGTGATGAAAGAAGCAGCCGACCCAACAGCCAGCTACCGAACCAGAAGGCTTGGGGGTGGCAGAGATGGAGAGGAGGAGGAGACCGGGGGGGGGGGGGGGGGTAAAGGAACACGAAAACAACAACAAAAACGGCTAGAAAACAAACAACAGAGGAAAAGAGCACGAGAAGAAGGGAGAAGTTCAGAGGCACCCAAGGTCCTCGAACTAATTAAGATGATTTGCATTTATTTATGAGCTTTAATGAGCAGCTTTTCAATAGTTTGTTTTCCCCTAATATGAATATTTCCTTTTCATTATGTTACATAGATGGAGAATCCTATTCTTTCCAATAATCACATCCTGGATTTTCTGTTTCTGCAGATACATTTTCCACTTATTTTTCTGTTCCTTTACTTTTTTCATTTGTCGAGTATTTGAAATTCCCATCCTGCTTTACATAACCAAACAACACTAATGAGGTTTTAGCTAAACGCCCAAACTGGCCTAGAAAAGGTCAAGACAGCAATTATACGTCAATGGCAAAAAAATAAAATAGCAATTGGAATGCTTCTCTTTTCATCCTAGAGTGTACAACTGTGGAAATTCTCTTACATAAGGCTAATCTGAGTGAAGAAACCACAAAAACTACAATCTCTAAAAGAAAAACATATCCATCAATTTTCTATACCGCTTATTCTGTTCAGGGTCACGGGGTGCTGAGGCCTGTCCAAAATGCCACAAAAACCTTTCCTGTCCTAGCTGGTCAATCTATATTATGGACCAATAAAGAATGTGATTGACAATCGCTATGGCAACCATAAAGAAGATATTATCTATCGACCAAGCAAAGGAAGAGAAATAATTTTGAGGCTCAACATAATTGAGTACATCCCAACAAATGTATTAGAAAACCTTGAGTTTCCTTTCAGATGAAATATTGTGAGGTTGAGAATGAGATTTTTTTGCATTGTGCTCACAAAATATATGTAACTTTTGTCACAAACATTGTATGTTGAGTACACACTAAAAGTCTAGAAAAGCCAAATTTAAGCGAGGTTAATCTTCTTTTCTGAAGGAGGCATACTCATATTTGTTGCGCACTGTATGATTGTTCCTTAAATTTGGAATACTTGACTCATTGGGCCGTTTTCAACAGTAAGAAGATAATATTTTTTCTACAATTAATGTGGTTACTACATTTTTTTTCAAGACCAATACATGACAAGAATCATCCATACTGTAATATACTAGACTTGACTGTCAAGGTGAACATCATTTAGAGCAGTGGTCCTCAAACTTTTTTCAGTGACGTTACCTCTTTGATTTTTTTTTTTCCAGCCAAGTAGCCCCTAACCAGCGTAAAGCATTTCTGACTGAGGAAAAAAAAGTAAAAGAAAAAAAGTGCTATGTCGTCATTGTCTGATTTATTAAACTTCGGAACTCTTTTTGTGTTTATGTGGTCTTTTGAGCTAATTGGAAATTAAAAGATAACAAAAATACAAAAATTAAAAAAAATTAATTTAAAATTTAAAAATTTAAAAATTTAAAAATTTAAAAATTTAAAAATTTAAAAATTTAAAAATTTAAAAAATTTAAAAATTTAAAATTAAAAATTTAAAAATTTAAAAATTTAAAAATTTAAAAATTTAAAAATTTAAAAATTTAAAAATTTAAAAAGTTTAAAATTTTAAAATATTTGTGCACATACAAATTATTATCAACATAAAGTATCATCTTTTGGGATCATCTATTCTCAAAAACAAATAATTAACTGAATTTTAAATAAAGTTTTCAAGTGATTCTGGGTGACATATGACAACTTGGGTCAAACCATTCTGGTATGGGGGAGATGCTGGGTTTTTTGGGCACTGAAATCGAATACCCTACTGAATTTAAAAATAATTTTATGAACTTAAATTTTTCTGAAATATTTACATATACTTTTAAAATATATTTTAAAACCTGACGTACCCCCATTTAAGAACCACGGATTTAGAGGATTTTAGAGGAATTTATTCTAACATGGGGCGCTCTTAAGGAGGAGCTCAGCAAATTTAGAATGAATTGGACCCTCAAGCAGATTTTGCCTGTAGTGTTATACAGTAATCAGCCGTAAATCCTGCTGGTTACTTTGATGGCACTAATCAGATTTGTTTTATAGATTATTTTCACTTCTGCCAAGGACAAATTATATGCGGCAAGACTTTATATTTTGAATGAACTTTGGTTGATTCGTTTTTTGTTTTTGTTTTAGTTCGTCACAAGATCTGTTTGAGTTTATTTATTTATTTTAAGGATGAGCTCTTAAATTTGGTTCAAATAAGAGAAATGTGAGGATTGAAGATTACAATGTTAGTATTAATCTCTTTCATGGTTTCCATCAAGGAGCTACCTGGGCGGTGAATCAGCTCCATTCCATGAGGTACAGTAGTTGGTTGGCGATGGGAAGGTGATGACAGTCAAAGGTCAAATGAGGAAGACTAAAGATTGCACTTGAATTGTTTTGACAACCTCTTTGCCTCCTGTTTGTCTGTTTTATCGACATTTTCTTCTGCAGACACATGTAGAACAGACTCGTATGAGCCCAGATTAAGAATAGTACGTGTGTGTGTGTGCGTGAGTGTGTGAGTGAGGGTGATGAGTCGTGACAGGTGTTGTGGCCGCTATCGCTGCATGAGAAGGCGGAGGAGAAAGAGGGGAGGGAGTAAACGAGAGCAGCACAAATGATTATTTAATTACTGTCTAATACTGTGCAACCCCCCCTGCCAACGCCCCCCCCCCCCCCCCCTTCGCTCACTGTTCTTCCCCCAACACACACACACACACACACACACACGCATGCACACACTGTTTTCATTCTTTCTTTATTAATGAACAATCCGGGCCTTTATACAAATCCGCCTGAGCTTACTGTTGACTGGTCCTGAGATACAGTGTGTGTGTGTGTGTGTGTGTGTGTGTGTGTGTGTGTTGTATGAGGTCCATCAATTTGGCTTCTCCCCAGGAGGATAGCCACCCCCACGCAAACACACACGTTTCCAGACTAATCACCCCCTCCTTCATCTGTCCTGTATTAACATGTCAGTGTGGTGATCATCTGACTTAATTGCACACAAACATACAACACGCAAAGAGTTCAAGCAAACCTCACCTGTATGAAATCTATACCAAGTGAATGTACTGTATGTGCGTGTGATGTTCTCAGTAAACTGTC
Source organism: Vanacampus margaritifer (assembly GCF_051991255.1). Classification (NCBI taxonomy): domain Eukaryota; kingdom Metazoa; phylum Chordata; class Actinopteri; order Syngnathiformes; family Syngnathidae; genus Vanacampus; species Vanacampus margaritifer. The sequence goes on along the minus strand of NC_135434.1, from coordinate 16,066,852 downwards.
AAGGAGTGATGTCATTTTTTCGCCCCCTGACCCCATTTGTGTTCTTATCTCAGCACACATTAGCAGAGTACAGTAGTCTAATGAATGTATGATATGGTACCAGGTCCTGCCGGTCTCCCACGGTAACAATGGAGATGGTATAGGAGGACTACAGTATACAGTGAATGAAAAGTAGCGGGTCACTAGGAGTGTATCACCTTTCAAGTCTCTATACACAGAACATGGGCTATATACGTCTTATGCAATTGGTACACAAGAGGACTGCAAACTTTTTACGGTTACGGTTTTACTTTAGTTACACATCTGGGAAAATAATACAGTAAGAAAAAAAAACACCTGCTAGCAGTTTTTTTTCCTACTCTTCCTTTTTAGTATTTTTTTTAAAAATATTTTTTCCCCCCGCAAGATGACAGGCATAATTAAAACTAATTAAATTACAGTACAAAGAGTAAATATTTTTGACTTGTTGATTAATAGGTTAGAGTCAAATATCTATCTATCTATCTATCTATCTATCTATCTATCTATCTATCTATCTATCTATCTATCTATCTATCTATCTATCTATCTAGCGAGCTAGCGAGCTAGCAAGCTAGCTAGCGATCTGCACGTGTAAGTGCATGTATCTCCAGTACTTAACACATTTATTAAGTACTAAGGACCCACTAAATTTTAGTGCATTCTTGGCAGAAATGAGGAATTTCAAACTGACCTCATTTTCCACGTTCATAACGCCCTAATATGAGTCATTCCAATTAGGAACGCGAATAAAACTAATTTTGAACATACCAACAATTTAAATCGCATTGTAGTAAAAACAGAGTTAAATATATAAAATAATCATATATTTTACAATTGTTTGTTTAAATTGATGCTTTATTATGCAGTTTTTCTCAGTTGCTTTGGTACATTTCCCCAAAATTTTCACATCATTGTGTCACTTCTTTCTTTCTTTGAACAAGCTGCAAATGCTTTGACACATCCATGCAAATGATTATGTTCAATTCTCTGCTAACGTCGACATTATCAATTGCTTATGTCATGTTGATCAAAATGTATCACAATGGGTCTCTGTTGAATTGTCTCACACCCCACAACATTTTGCTATGAGTTCATATACATATAAAACGATTAAACAAGCTGTCATATGTCAAACATATTTTGATAGATTTCCATTTGACCCCGACCCCTCCAAGTTGAATCTTGACTTTTTGTAACGAAGGGAAATGTGTAAAGTAATCAACCAAAGATCAGCCAGTTCTCTGAAAAGTTCACAGCAAGTGAAGATCATTTTTGTGATGTGCATGACAAAAAATTATGCACAGTATATTGGGGCCTTGAGATAAGAGTGAGCCGACTTCAGATTTTTTCGAGATACAAAACATCAGCAGCGCACCTTCGCAGTGGCAGCCCGACCTTCAAATTATTGTCATATTGAGGACACTATAGCGTACAAGCTTTTCACAGTCCCCTGCCTTCTCTCACTTGTCCTCCATCTCTGCCTCTTCTCCCCTAGCTCTTCTCGCCTTCTTTTATTACCCCCCCCGATCTTCCTCAGCTCACCTCTCACCTCTCCTCTACATCTCCCCACCTCGTCGTCATCCTCTCACCTCCCTCTCTCCCCTTCCCTTTGCCTTTACCTCCTTCCTCCCTTATATCTCTTGTTAATAATTCAGCAGCAGTGAACACATGAGTGGTCATTGGCGAGCCTCACATGGGGGATCCGGAGGACAAATGAACCATAAGGGTGGAGGAATTAAAAACTTCCCCACGGCTCCACTACAGCGCCTGAGGAATCTGCCGGCTGCTTGCCTGCCTGCTTGCCCGGCAGAGGCACGTCTGTGCATCCGTAGTCCTCGCTTCCCCCACCGCTAAATGTTAGCACGCCTTTTTTCAGGGCGGGGTGGTGAAGGCTTTAAATGCTAAGTATGCCCTGAGTGTGGAGATGGCTGCGAGGGGAGAGCGGACCGCCTGGTGACATTTTGTTTCTTCACACAGCTTGTCCTCCCATTAGAGAGCTTCATACATATTATACTCTTTGTTGCCCCTATGGATGCATTTGATTGTGGTTCTTAAAATGAAATCATCACATAGGATTTTTTTTTTTAAATGTACAGCCATAAGGTAGATCTGCACAAGCCAATGAAACCCAATTCACTTTTAACATGCCTACACGCCAGTGGCGGGTGCTGGTTTGCACACATAGCCTTCGTGAAGCCCCTTTGGGAAAATTCTTTTTTTTTTTTTTTTGTCTTAATATGACTTTCATCTAATCATTCTACCCTATAGCCCAGACATACTGTATACGGAGTATGGGAGTTTATTCTCATATGCATTAAACAGCTAGTATTTGTCAGAAATTCTTGAAACTCCTTCAATGTTGCTGTTATCCTCGTGACAGCCTCCCTGGCCAGTTTTCTTTTTCGTCAATTTTGGAGTGTTGTCCACTTCTTGGTGATGTCACAGTTGTGCCACATTTTCTCCATTTTATGATGACGGTCTTCACTGTGTTCCATGATATATTTAGTGCTGTGGAAATAATATATATATATATATATATAGAGAGAGAGAGAGAGAGAGAGAGAGAGAGAGAGAGAGAGAGAGAGAGAGAGAGAGAGAGAGAGAGAGAGAGAGAGTAAATATAAGTAAATAAGAATGTAAGCACTGAAACACCTTTATTAGGGTTGATTTGTCTTGTCTTTTATTTTATTTTATTTTATTTTTTACACTTTTTTATTTTCGTGCCCTGACTACTGTTATTTTAGGTTCGAATTAGCCTTATCTCTTAAATATTTCATTTTTGAGGAACCAAAGAAGGTATATCACAGTGTGATGGTGCATCTGAAGCAGATCAAACTACGGGTTTAAATTGTAGATTGTATCATAATTGTATAAGAATGTTAAACTGTAAAGCGTGTGTGTGTGTGCGTGCGCGCGCGAGTGTGTGTGTGTGTGTGTGTGTGTGTCTGTGTCTGTGTGTGTGTGTTATCCAGTGATTGGGGTTATCCATTATTGATGATGTCCTGATGAGATCAATCAAGCCTGAGTTTTTCCGTCTTTGGCTGCTGGAGCTGATAATGCCGTTATGACATACTAATCGTCATGTCATGAATATTTAAACCACAAGAAACACAAATTCCATATTCATGACCTCAGTGTTTTTGTTTTTCTTTTTTTTTCCTTTCTCCTGTCTGTATTCACCCCTTTTACCACTATCGTGCATTTCTCTCTGTGTTTCTATCATATCATCATCTCTTTTCTAATTTCCGATACGGATGGAGGATCTTTTTCCATTGAGCTGTGACTAGAACTCCGCCGAGAACCAAACCACCAGTCAACATTTCTGTTGCATCTCCATCTCGTCTGTTGTGCTTCTGGATTGTTGTTTTATTCACCTCTGAGACAAACACCATATTTATTCATGACTTCCCACAAAGTGGTGGCAAAATAAACATTTGTTTGCTGCTAATGAAAAGCATGTTTCTGAAATTAGCTGTTTTGTTTGGCGCTCGACCCCAGACTGCTTTGCGCTCAATAAAACACGAGTGTTTGCAAATAAAAAGGTAATAATGTGATTGGTTAGCACATACTGTAAATGCATTTGTTCCAGCGACCATTCTGCGGAGGGAGGACCATCAGAAATAATTCATAAACAAAAGAGCTAACTGTGTTCATAATTCATAAGAGGAGAAATATATACACCAACCGTTGCTGCGGCTTCCTGCGCCCTAAGACACTGGATAATTTGGAGTTCTTTGTAAAGTATCTTAAAGTCAAGTCTGCACAAAGTTAATGTTTTGTTTGGAATTGTGAAAGCATGTTATTTCAATTTCTAAATTAAATAGATTTTTTTCCCCTGTACAGCGGACCGGAAGTGTCTGCATGTGTGTGCGTGCCGACTCGCATGAATGTTTCAGGACCTAAATGAAGGCATATTGGATCTTCACTCCTCCTTGAGAGAGGCCTCAGATACATGCACATGCATGGAATTGCTCTGTGGTATTATTCACAAAGCATTCAAATATGACGTGAAAGTTTGAAATTGAATTACGAATCAAAACCATGTGATTCGTCGAGAAATGGTTGTGAAATAGGTTATTAGTTAGCGGTTGAGCTAACAGTCGGTCAGACTGAAAGGATCAGGAGGGTTATAACAAAATTGTTCAGAAGGTGTTCGATGTTAGTCTGTACCACTGCTGAGGTGCCTTTAAGCAAGGCAGAGTGTATAGAGGGAGTACATAAAAAACTGATTAAAATGTGGCCGAAGGTGAGGAATTTAGCTGGTTCTAGGGATGTGGAATGTCAAATCTCAGGTTGGGAAAGGGTCCGAGCTGGTGTGTGAGGTTGATAATATTAATAGATATAGCTGGGATTACCTTGACACATCTTTGGCTCTAGAACCAGTCCTCTCGAGAGGGATTGGACACTCGTCCACAGCAGCTGAGTCAAAAAGTGCGTTGCGTTCCTACCCTCACCTATAAGTCAAAAAGTGTGAGTCGGGACTGAAAGAGCAAACTGCCGAAATAAGTTTCCTCTGCAGGATGTCCTTGTTCTCCCTTAGGAAGAGAGGAGCCAGATGAGGTGGCTCGGGCATCTTGTGAGGATGGATGCCATTTGTTCTGGGTACGTCTCACTGGGAGGAGGCCCCAAGAACGACCCTGGACATGTTGGAGAAATTATGTCTCCTCCACTGTAAGAAAAAAAAAAAAAAGTGGGTGAGAAATATTTACTTGGAAAAAAAAACTGTAAAAATTTTTCACTCTGAAATTCTAAGTAAATGTTATAAGGAGAGTTTTTAGTAAAAAAAAGAAAAGAAAAAGGTACTCAAGCATTGAGGAACCACCTCATGACCTTTAGCTAGGGAGACAGCCACTCTTGCTGTTTGACACTATACTGCATTGCTGGTGTGTCCAAAATGAGAGCAAAAAGTGGTCTTGGAGGTACCGGCAATATACTAACACACAGTCGGAGTGGCATGTTGAGGTAGTAGAGTGGCTGTCACCCAAGATGAAGGTTGTGGATTCATTCCTCAGCCCTTGAATATCTTTTTTTATTTTTTTTTATTAACTGTTAACATGTAACCTTCCTTGTAAAATTGACTTAGAATTTCTGAGTGAAAAAAACTTTCCAAGTTTTTTTTTCAAGTAAATATTACCCATTATTTTATTTTTTTTTACAGTGAAAATCTTGAGATCCCCTAGGAGGAGCTAGACGAAGAGACTAGGGAGAAGAAAGTCTGGCCTTCGGGCTCATTGTTATATTGTGGTTCATCTCGTCGCGGCACGTGTTCTAATCTGACAAGTAATAAGCAGTTGGGAGTCATATTAAATGGAACCCCGACTGTATTGACAAGTTTGCTCTATATTATTATTTTTGGTTGTTACTAACATAACTATGAGATTCATTTTTCAAAAATCATTTCCATTTTGTAAAAACTTTATTTGGACGTACATCGTTATTTATGTCGCAACGCATTCCGAGCGTAGTGTTGTAGAATGTCGGCTGGCTCTCTGCCGAGCAATGTGAAACGCTTATATAGAAAGCAAGGTAAGCCTCCGTAGCGTTCCTAAAGTAACAATGTGCAATCGGGAGAGTCATCCACCCCCAGGCCATGCTTTCGTCATTCACAGGACGTATTCAAGAGTTTCCATCGTCCCATTAGGAACGCTACGGAGACTTACCTTGTTTCACGTCACTACGCACTGAATGCGTTGCGACGTAAATAACAATGGCGGCGTACATCCAAATAAAGTTTCTATAGCATGTATTAAACTGGAAATGATTTTTGAAAAATGAATTTCATAATTATGTTAGAAACAACCAAATAAATAATATAGAGCAAACTTGTCATGACAGTCAGGGTTCCTTTTAAGCTATGATGAACTTTTGGTTAAAACCTCATTGAGCTTCTACTATACAAGGAAAGGCGTGCCTGTTTAAATGTGTTTTATACAGTTAGGTGCAGTATGTGTTATGGAGGGGGAGTACGGATTCTTCTCTGAGGCAGGAAGAGGGTGGAGGGGGGTCTAAAAGCGGCGTTCTCTTAGCTGAGCTGTCTAGACCTCTTGGGATACTGCAGGATATTACAAGTGGCTTTTATTCAGGCATACACATTAAAATGCTCTCTCTCTCTCTCTCTCTCTCTCTCTCTCTCTCTCTCTCTCTCTCTCTCTCTCTCTCTCTCTCTCTCTCTCTCTCTCTCTCTCTCTCTCTCTCACTCACACACGGAGGCACACACTCCTTGTAGTAAATGCCCATGCTGTGTTTGTGTACACTGTATAGGATGCCTCAGGCCTTCGGGCTTCATGTTAAATCCCGAAGACAGAGCATGGCTGGATAGATGGATGGATGGATGTTGAATGGATGAACAGGAAGCATTACATTACACTGACCACAGAGATGGAGATTGAAGCCTCAGGTCAAACTCTCCATTCTCTTTCTCACTCTTCCTCCTTTAGTCAATTACACATTGAGAAGATATTGTCACTTTTCTCAATTTAAAACAGAACTAAACAATTGTCGACTTTCCCCCCCCTTTACTAACACTTACGCTCCAGCAATTTTTTTCTTTTCCACATACACACACATTTGCACCATCACCCCCTGCTCTTGATAGGCCAGAGGGGGTTCCATTAGCCCCTACCACCTGCTGTGAAACACTCACTCATCCTCTCTCTCTCTCTACACACACACACATACACACACACACACACACACGCACACGCACACACACACACACACACACACACACACACACACACACACACACACACACACGCACACACACACACACAGTATTTTCACTAACTCTCTATTACTGTCACCTAATGGGGGAAAAAATACAGGCTAATCTATAAATTGCATCAAATGACTGTTAATTTAAGCATCAAGTATGTTAGTAATGTAACTGACCACAGTGACAAAGTTCAAATCCGTTTTCAAATTTTGTCAGTGGAATGCATGAACATTCCCAGTGCAATTATTAACCAAGAAATGAAGAAAACAACAGCATCTCCTGCTCTCATGTTCCCATCTTCTTTTTAGCCTTCACTTCACTTCCTCACCCCTCCCTCGCTTCCTAGCCCCTCTCTGTCTCCCATGCCCCTCCTCAGCTCAGCCGCCGTGGCGAAGACGAGGTGACGCGCTGCAATTACTCTAATTGGTTGTGACTTCTTCATTTACATGACAAGTGCTCAGTGGTCCTGGGAACCAACGGCCTGCTTTCTGCACCCTGCTGCAGCTCCGGTCATCGTGCGGCTCCGGTGGGGTCCTGTGGGTGTGAGGGGGCTCAGGGGTGGACGGAAAAGGGAGGGTTAGCACTGGATGGTCTGAGAGTCACCCATGGGCTTCTGAGGCCCCCCAGACTCATGGGAGCGGGTAATTGGGTGGATGGGTGATGAAGATTCTCAAACCTTTGAGTGTTGGTGATTATTCCGAAAGACAGGTGCAACAATTTCTGCTGCTGGTATGTTTTTGGACATTCATATCTGTGTACGTATATTGGAGATGTGGGGTGGAGGTGGGGACACCTTGTGGGAGTGTTGGCTGGACGCCTCAGAACAATATTGTCTGCTTCTCAACATTCCTCCTGCTCATCGTCACGGTGACGCTGCCACCGAGGCCGCCACCCCTAACTGGGCAACATTCTCAAACAGTGAAACTACTCATTAGCGTGGATGCTGTGTGTGCGCGCACATGCGTTTGTGTGTGCACTGTTAGTTTAAGCATTAGGAGTGTACTCAGCTGAGCTATTCTTATGCTAATTCCGGAGTTAGGTATTCATTCGGGTGGGCGTCTCTAATGTTTGCTTTGCAGATAAAAAGGGGTTTTATTACCAGCTGAAGTTCACTTGTCAAGACTAATCTCATTTAAACAGCCATTCTGCAGGGAGCGGCGTACACGCATCCTCCACTTCAGGCCCTACAGCGGCAGCTTGATTGTTGCCTTTCACGGAGAACACTCAAGGATCGCCTCACAAAGACTGCCATGTGTTTGCTTGCTTACTTGGGACTTCAAACATACTGTCAGCAGTTGGCATCAAAATACAAATAGATGACAATGAAAATAATTCATCTTTTTTTCTGACATCAAAACACACACAAAGGAACATATCCATTGCCACTAATATGCCTGATCTTAAAACTGACAATGGTGTAGATGAGGGGTCAGCAACCATTACTGTCAAAAGAGTCATTTTAGGCCTGGAGCCGCAAATCCTTAGCTCTTAGGCCGTCCTTACATTAGACTAACACTAACACACTCCTTCATCCCAATGTTCAAATTCGAGCTGCTACTTAACCAAATATATGCAGCATCCAATACTTTGAGATTCAGTTTCTTCTACCTTTCGTCTTCTGTTTTGGGATTTTTTAATTGAAAAAAAGATTTATTTATCTATTTTTATTTTTTATTTTTATTTTATTTTATTTTATTTTTATTTTTTTATTTTATGTTATTTTTTATTTTATTTTTTATTTTTTATTTTTTTATTTTATGTTATTTTTTATTTTATTTTTATTTATTTATTTTTTTACATTTTTAGACTTTTCTGCCTTCCTGTCAATTTTTTATTTATTTACATTTTTGGCAATTTTATGGTCAGAAGATAATTTTCTGTCTCTCTTTTGGACTTTTATAACTTTTATTATAAAAAAAATTATGGACATTTCATAGCAATTTTGGCAAGTTCTTCTTTTATTTTTGGACATTTTATAGTTACCTTTTGAAAGTTTTCTATTCTGATATCTTTTGTTTGTTTGTTTTGTTTTGTTTTACAGAATTTTCTGACTTTTTGGGCAATTCCAAAGACATTTTTTGTTCATTTTCTGTCTTTCTTTTTTTGTTTTTGAACATTTTAATGGTTACTTTTTAAACTTTCGGACTGTATTGGCAATTTTGTGCACATTTTATGGTCATCTTCTGCGTTTTCTTTTTGGACATTTTTGTTTTTAACTTTTACCTCTACCTTTCATCTCTCTTTTTTTCTGACAACTTACAAATTTGGCACTATGACATAAAAAAAAAGGTATTTATCTTTCTAAATCATTATTTTAAAGAATATTTAATCTAAAAAACTAAAATAAATATGTAAAAAAAATAGATATTAATTTTAATTATTGTCTTGGTTCATTAAATTTCTACATGTGTAGACATAATATGTAATTCTAATTATAAAATACACATTTTAAACAAAATTATAAGATGTGGCCCGCCGGCCATACTTTGCCCAGGTCTGCTCTCACTTATCAGTACAGTAATTATAGTATCTCAGAGTCAATACTTTTACTTAAAAGAATTGAATCAGTACTTCATCTTTTATCATTCTTATTTTTTACAAATGTCTGCACTTCTATTTAAGAACAGATTGTAAATAGTTTTGCTACCTCTAAATGTAATACAGCAAGAGAATGTGACATAAATCTCAATTGCATCCGTCTCTACCACTCTCCTTGTACGGCAAAGTCTACTTTATGATTTCCAGGGGTGCTGACCTGAACGAAGGTCAGCCATGTCTGTGTTGACCTATGGCGACCCCTATGAGGACCCTTGACCACCTAACAATGGAGCCTCTCCCTCAGGACTGAGAGAGAAGTGATCAAGTGACAGTGATGAGGTTGAAACAGCTCTTTAACTGCCTTGTAATCTTTTCAAAGCACTGGAGCTAGTTGAACGTGACAAAGTGGTCAAGCCCTCCTTTATGTTTGAAAAACACAGTGGCGACAGCAGACACACAAGCGAGATGAGGGTGTCGCTAAAGGAATGCTACCTGCATGCTCTTTAGCGTGCGCTCACATTGGATCTCCCCATGTGATGAATATCTAATTAGACTTTTTTCAATATAAATCTTGAAATCCAATTAGTCCACACACAAAAACGGAGCACAGCTCTCCAAAGGGGACAATAGATTAAAATAGATTGGCACTTTCAAGTGATCATTTAAAACACGCTTCATCTTATATTTTTTTCATTACACTATCACTTTCAAATCAAATGCTCTACTTGCAGTTATACCCCCCCAAAAAAATCACTCTCACCAACGTCAATACAATTCCAATCGCAATTATCTACTTCCTGATTGAAGTGGGCAGAATGTGAAAGCAGATCAGTGACAAGTCCTACATTGGGGGTTGTTACACTTCCAGTCATTATTGAACTGTATTTTGCCAGTCTGTAAAAGAGGAACTTTTTTTTTCATTGTGCCAAGTAATCAAAATAGAAATTCAATATATATATATATATATATATATATATATATATATATATATATATATATATATATATATACACACATATATTTTTTATTTATTACATTTTTTCCCCTGAATTTCTGTTTTGATTACTTGGCACAATAGAAAAAAAAAAGTTTCTCTTTTACATTATACTTTAGTATTTACATTCTTTTCTTTACACCTCCCAAGTGCACATTTTGAAGTTATTGATCCTCCAAAGAAATAGGATCCCTGACAGAAAGCTAAGCTAATGAATGGGCCAAAATGGAGCCCAAGTAAAAGTGAAGCACGACAAACATATGTGACCGCTGACGTGCATGTACACAACGTCATGCACACGCTCCCAGCTGAACAAGCCAAGAATGAAACCTCAAGCTAACGTGTGTTCTCTCTGGCTGCAGCTGCTCCACTCTCACACCCCTCAGGTGTCCTACACACACAAACATACGCACACACACTTGACAAGAAAACAGTTGAAGTCTCATTAAGAAACCAAACATTTGATATACAGAAAACGTTGTTCTTCCTGACATCTCCGCAGACTTTCTGCTCTCCTCGTGGTATTTCTCAGAGCCGGGTCGTGACCAAGGCGGCACGAGAGATGAACTCAGCGTGAAGCTCCAGAGGAATAGCGAGGTCATGACCACAGCAGCACTGAATTGAACCTTTGACTAGCACCAGGAGACCGAGAGGACGCGAGGAGAGAGAGTTGGAGGAGGAAAGTATATTGCTAACAAATTAGTTTTGGCTCATCTTTGGAGATTGACCATTTTGATTGGCTCCCCGAGTCTCTTCGGCCCACAGCAATTAGGAAGCACACAACTGCTGCTCTCCACCGAGACAAAAGCTGGACTCGCCCCTCCTACTATGCCATGCTGGCTGAACCCTGGCTGGCTTCACAAATTACCAAGGAAGACAAATACAGTGGAACCTACGAGTCAGACATAATCTAAATCCAGGATGCTCAATTTCAAACCCTCTTTGTTCCATGGGAATTAATCATAAAAAAAAAAAAAAAGTAGAATTGATCCAGGGTCAAACTGGAGCCCATCACAGTATGCGTCACGCAAGAAGTGGACTACAGTGGACTGGTTGCCATCATATGTAGAAATTAGAGGAGAAAAACACAAAAATACATTTTTTAGCTTTTATTTTTGAAAGATGAACAATGCAAAGTTAGAACGGTTCAAATCAGTTCAAAATACATTTTTAGAAATCAGTTTAAAATGGCTTTTATTTACATTTGAAAACAATTGCAGTAGTCAAAGCTGAACAATTTAGACTTAAAAATTTAGACGTGAGCACAATTTTTGGCCCTTATTTTGAAATTTTGAACAAATTTGCGATAGGGATAAGGTAAACAGTTTAAAGTTGGAGCAGTTTGAATTAAGTAGAATTTGTAGAAATTAGCGTATTTAGGCTCTTCTTTTGAAATGTTGAGCAAATTTTGCAGTAGGGGAAAGGCACTGATCTGAATATATGACTGGATAGCCGATAGGCCAAGACTTTTGAAGCCGCGAGGCCGCCATATTGCTCTTCCCAATAAACATTTTTCAGCATACTATCCTATAAATCAAAACTGGAGAACATTTGAAACAGCATGATTTATGCTGTATTAAATTTGTTAAACATAAACAAGAGGACATCAGACATTTTACAACTTGCCTTAAATACATGTAAAAATTACATGCTTAATGATGTTTACAGGACGAAACTTGTATATTTTTATTAAAGAATTATAACTGTAATTCAAGAAAATATGCCTCTGCCAAATCTAATATTGGGGTCTAAGGAACTGAGTGATAAAAGAAAAAGGGGGTCTTCAAAGCAGCACATACCGTCCACTTGTTAATAAAAAAAAAAAGTATTTACTTGTTAAAAATAGTGACCACCCCACCACACACAACCCCACCCCCGCCCCCCGGTCCTACACTAACTGCATACGAGCTGTATATGTCTAATCTGTACGTATACCGTAGAGTTTATACAGTCGTCTGCTCGCGAGATGGGAGGAGCAAGATGGCCGCCCTGTGACTTCAACGGCTTGCAACGGGGATGTATGGGCTATCTGCTATCCAGTCATGTATTCAGATCAGTGGGGAAAGGTAAACAGTTTAAAGTTGGTATGGTTGGAATGGGCTATTTGCACAAATCCACTACTTCCTGAACTCAATACCACTCCTTCATTTCCTGTCTTTCATGAGTGGACAATTTGATTAATCCAGGTGTGCCTAACCTCAGTAACCACGACGACAATGGCTAGACACACCTGGATTAATCAATTTGTCCACTCATGAAAGACAGGAAACAAAGGAGTGGTATTGAGTTCAGGAAGTAGTGGATTTGTGCAAAGAGCCCATTGTCGAAAAATGTAGAAATTAGATGGAAAAAGTTGGGGGGTATTTTTAAATTTTGAAGAAAAATTGTGATAGCGATAAGATGAACAGTTTGAAGTTGGAGCTGTTGCAATCAGTCACAAAATGTAGAAACTGAGGGGCAAAACACAAAAATCGTAATTATGGATTTTATTTGGAAATTCCTAAATCTCAATTTCAAAACAGAGCAGACAGGGCACGTGACACAAATTTATGTATAAAATTTGAGCGGTCAGTCAATCAGAATTTTTTTTTTTTTAAGGAAAACTTTTACTTTCATTCAGTATGTATGGATCAAGTTTTTTTTTTTTTTTTTTACCATATTTGACAGAATGGTGAGTTTCATTCCAACAATCCATTTTCTATATAGTATTGCCAATGTATTGTGTTCAGGGTTGCAGGGAGCTGGAAATCATCCCAGCTGACTTGAGGCAAAGCTACACCCGGGGTGATGGCCACTCCATCACTGGGCACATATAGAAACAGACAACCACTCACACTCACAAACACACTGCCAGCATGGATGGCAGGCAAGTGAATTACATTCTCCTTTTTTTTTCTTTTCCTATTTTCAATGTGAAACATATGCTGTGTTGAAGGTGACTACAGTCTATGCACACAGTGAAGTGTGTGCGTGTATGTGTGTGTGTGTGTATGAGTGTTGCTGCTCATTTCCAGTCACAGCCCCCGAAGGGCAACGCTGTGTGGTCACTGCAGGGCGTCCTCCCGTCCTCCACTCACTTCAGCTACGGCCACTCTAACCTTGTCTGACATATTCGCTGTCCTGCTCTCATGGGTCTGAAGCCTGTGTGTGTGTGCGTGTGTACGAGTCTCAGCATGTTCAAAAGCATTTGTTGAAAGATTTTGATCAAAATACACATTGGATAAAATTCAAGTGAAACAAACAACACTCACATTTTTGCCTTTGAATTTTAAAGGGACAGCGTGTAGAATTTTTTGATTTAGATTTTTCAATGTTCATTCATTTTAAAAACCCACTGTTAGTTTCAATAATATGTTAATATTTATATATATATATATATATATATATATATATATATATATATATATATATATATATATATATATATATATTCCATCACACTGTAATTGTTTTATATAAGTGTAGCTCTAGTATATGGAGGACCAAAACTGCCAAAATTTAAAATAAATAAATGACTAAATTAATTAATTAATTAATAAAAGTGAAAATAAAAACGGCCATAAAAATATAATTCCAAAAATAATACCAAAAATAATATTAAATGGAAATAAAAACAACAAAAATATATGCGTCCCTGAATGAATAAATAAATAAAAGTAAAAATAAATTCAAAAATAAAAAACAAGATTTACAAAATAAAAATATATACAAAAATAAAAGGCGAAATAAATGCAAAAATAAATCTATAAAAAGAATTAAATATCAATCAATAAATAAAAACGCTCTCCCCTAACATTTATTTACGCTCTGTCAGGTCGAAATGTTATTCAAATGAGGGGGCGGTCCTAAGCGTGTCTTGGGTGGGGCCACGCAGTTGCAAACTGCCTTTCAATGGTTGAGTGAGCGGGTTGGCGAACAAGGATCATGATTCTACATCTCGCCATTTCCATGGCTATCGAGTCCTCTCGGTCCATTTGTACGTTCCGTTGTTGGTACTGCGCGCGACCCCAATTCCAACTCCCGTTCACACAGGTATCGTATGTATGTCCCAAAGCTAACACACCAGCACCAGCTAAGCTAAAAGCATGCCGCAAACATCTAATTTCTCAGTTTGTGGCTCCTTGTCAATGTACACAACTAGGATGAGAAGAGAAGTAGATAAGAGAATTGAAACCTGCCCGCAAAATCAAAAATGAATGTGACGGCAAAAGAAAAAGAAAAATTGTTGATAAAAAGGGTCACTTTTGGCAACAAGTTTTGGATATATATTGAGTGGTAAAAATGTGTGTGATACATTTATTTTTATTTCATGTTTCAAATTTATGTTTCTGAAATACTTTGCACTGTGCGATATTTTGTTTAGTTGTTAGTGTATTTTTATAGGTTAAATATTTACATTTCAAATAAAATTATCAGCCTTTTCTTTTCCTGATTATTTTTTGAATAGAAAAAAACAATTATAACTGTCAATAACGACTAATAAATACTTAAACTGTGATACATTTTCCAACCCTTTTTTGCAGTCTATTTAAATAATTGATTCAATGTATGAAAATATAAAATACATTTGTTTTGTTTTGAACATGTTTGCAGATACTGTAAGAACATTTTGAACATTGAAATGAGTCGTATCAAATCGAAAATCGTATCGCTCCCAAACTTAATTGAGCCGTATCGAACTGTTCTGCTCTGAAAGATCTCGTTTTTCAATCGAATCGCAACCTGTCTATCGAGATACATATCGAATCGGACTCAGGTCTGAGATTCTCACCCCTAGTGGATGCATGTGCCTCCTTCCAATTCTAAGGTTCTGGGTTTGAACCTGACCTTCCTGTGTGGAGTATGCATGTTCTCCTCGTGCTATTTTCTTCCAGGTCTCTGGCTTCTGAGCACTTTTAACTGAAGACTCTATATTGGATGGATGGATGGATCGATTGATGGATAGAGTAGAAAAAATATGAGTGTAAAGAAAAAGTTGTTTCTGTTGTTGATGTTTGTTCCAAGGCTAAAACCAGGCGTGAAATGAAAATGACTATCATATCATTATCATCAACATCCTCACAAAGAAAGTTCGAGAAGAAGTTTGTGCAACTCCTGTGGCTTGTACAATGTTCCTTATTAATGTGTTATTTGTTTATGTGGATTAATTATTCAAAATTTGGTGCATTGTACAAAGGTTCAAGTCTACAGATAATGATTCCTTTCCATTCTCTCCCGATGGGTTGTGTTTGTAATTTTCTTGAATATAAAAGTTGCATAATTCATGTGTATCGGCGGCGGGCCACATCTATTAATGATGTCAGTCTTTTAGGTGTTTGCGTCTACCACTCACTCGCTCGTCCTCACTTTACGTCTATCTGCTCTCACAAATTAAAACAGCACTGAAGATGTTTTCCGCAATCCCCCCCCGCCCCCTCTCTTCGTCTGTCTTATGAGTTCGCAAGGGTCAAATGGGCTGCGTCCAAGTTAAAATGAGCAAAGATGAAAAGAAAGAGTGGGGAAAAGGAAAAAAGTTTGCAGTGGCGCTGTGATGTAAATGCCCTTATTTAGTAATTTATAAAAGTGGGAATTGAGCACAACTCTGTGGAGATTCATCAACTATTGATGTGTGTAATCTTTCAGATCCTGCCAACATGATGATCATGATCTGTGTTAGTGCGAGAAATCCCCCTCCCCTCCCAACACACACGCTCTCAAACCTCACAGCAATTCTTATTTCTTTTACTTTGCGCCGCGATTCACTTCCGCTCAAAACGCAACACTTTGATGAACATCTTGATAAGGTTCATAATGGCTCTGCCATTTGCCATCCATCAGTCCTGCTAAAGTAGGCACAGATGGTACAAAATGTTGGCAGGAGTTCAGATTGCCAAATATGACATTGGCAACGTTTGCGATTAAAGTGATCAAGCCTCAGCTGTGCACTGTATTTGCTCCACATGCCGCATTTCACAAGTCACATTTATACTCTGGATCCTTTGACAGAACCGGTCGATTACAAACTAATGTGTTTTATTCTATCTGCATGTCCATCTTATTCAGATCAATTCAACTTGTGATTTACCTTTCATTCAAACCTAAATTCGTGCGACATGAATTCAACGGCTAGAGATATAAAAAGCACCACAGAAAGAAAAATCCCAAATTACAAGTGGGATTCCAACCAGAAAAGTTGTTGGACTCTATTAAATATTTCACAAATTTCATACACAATTTACACCAACATGTTTTTCTTACACACGCATCTCAGTGCGGTTAACCTTGCACAATTTCAACTTTCTTCACAGCTTGAATACACATGCTACAAAAGAAGAGCATCTAAATAATACAAGCGTCGGTATATGCCAATTCTCCCAGGCGGCCATCTTCCCCCCTCAGGGTGAATGCCTGCAGCTGATTTGTATACAAAACAAATCTAATGCATGCTTTCAACACGTATTTAACATATGCCACTCGCTGATCAATTATTCAGCAAATGATGTTTTAATTTTTAATCGCCAATGTTTCTTCATCCAAATAAGTTAGGAAGAAATGTGAGGACAAAGGTTCCAAAAGAGGGAAGACAAATATTTTGTTGACGTTAATTAAATGCAATAGTGACGTCAATGTCATGCACACAGAAGAGTATCCCAATTGAGATGACTTCTGGGTCTCAATGCTTCATGATGGCCGATCGCAGAGGGCCCAATTTTGAGAGACTGGTGCTCGTGCGCTTGGCATAAATCGGGCACATGTTAATTTTCGTGTTGGAGCAAATTTGTGAATTTGGTTAACCGCACTGTGTGTCACTCTGCGTTCCGTGGACTGAGGGAGTTTTCTATTACATGTCGTAATTTGGTGGCAAAAAAGTAGACTCGATTTTAGACCCGGTAAAACCATGTCTAACTCATGGCGCTGTTGGTGTAATGCGATTTTGGTGGATTTGAAAGAGGCACAAGTAGACAGATAATGAGCTAAGCTGATGTTTGATTGTAGAAATTAAGTTAATTGAACAAACTTTAACGATTGTCATCGTAAAAGTATTTTAAGAGCTCCCCTGACTGCGTGTCACAACTAGTGCTGTCACTATTCGAATATTTTTTAGACGATTATTCAATCGATTAATCTGATTCATTTTAATTTTACATTAAAGTGTTATACCAGTTGGGTCCTTGTTTTCCAAAGTAAAAACAGATGTTTGCAAATGTTTTATGTTGATTAAACACAGATGATAATCAGTTTTCTTTCATGAAGGACTACAGAAATCAGTGAACAATCACTGTTGATATGCTGAAATCAGAGGATTTGGACAATTTTGGACAAATGATTATCTGTTTAATTATCAAAATAGTTAACTCATTCACTCCCAGCCATTTTCACTGAAGCCACCCCCTTCACTCCCGGCTGTTTTACTGGATATTGACTGATTTTGGAAAGCCTACAGAATATTGTGTTCTATTGCTATAAAAACATGGAGATTAGAGTCTCTTCTTTCATCAGAAAAAAAAGTATGTTTCTATCTGTTTCCGTTTTGCGGCAATTAGCATTAGAATTTAGTTTCATAATTTTTCACAAATAAGTTTATAACTGTGGGAAAATCATCTTGTTTTCAACATGGCCCTGGTTGATCTCTTATACTCTGCTGCCACCTGCTGGTTGTTTTTGTTACTATCATTGCTTCATCCGCTCTCTGCACTTCAGAGGCTGCATCAAACAAAGCCTTCTGTGTGATCTAGCATTAAAAAAAACACACACA
Organism: Vanacampus margaritifer; assembly: GCF_051991255.1. Classification (NCBI taxonomy): domain Eukaryota; kingdom Metazoa; phylum Chordata; class Actinopteri; order Syngnathiformes; family Syngnathidae; genus Vanacampus; species Vanacampus margaritifer. Next base: position 16,048,849 of record NC_135434.1, on the reverse strand, counting down.
CAAAAACGTATAAAAAAGTCTTTGGGACACAAAACATTTCAAATAGAACATATTTATGCATTTTTGGGAAGCAAATGAGTTTTGACAGCTCTAGTCACAACTGCTCCGACATGCAAATAAGGCCCAGAATTTTCTCCTATTGATTCCTGTTACTCTCCTGATGTTTTTCGGAAATGAACATGTTGGCAGAAAGGAAAGCAGCGCAAACACTGTTGCACACGACAGATTTCGCAAGTGGGCAAATCGGCATTGTTCCGATCACCTAACCAACCCCTCCACCCACTTACGCAGTGGGGGTCACTAACCCGCGTCCATGTGTTGACTAACACATGAACTCACCCTGAAGTTGAACCATGAAGGTTAGATGTGTTCAGGAGGGGATTTGTAACACACAAATGAGTCATAATGCAGCCATGCACACGGCTGTTCAGCATAATAAGCATTTGGATGCATGGCAAAGAATAAACACAGGCGGACAGGCTTGGGGGGGGGCAAGGATGAATATTATGTAAATGCCTGCACATACAGTACATGCACACGCACTAACATATACACATGCAGAAACACACCTGCCCCCCACCGTGAGTCAAATTGTTGTTGTCCCTCTCCTGGAGATGAGCAATATGTTTGAATGGCTGTGCCTTTTGCCAATGGCATGTTTACTCACGCATACACACTCGATAAAGCACTCTGACAGAAAATGTCACTGACTAACAGACAAGCACTTGGTGTGTGTCCTTAACATGTTCGGCATCTTTTGCTTTTTGCGTGTGAGGCGGAGGAGAGATTGTATTTCGGCTATCCGCTATGGAGATTATCTCACAGACATCAGCGACCAGGGGCCGCTTGTTCTCTAAACACTAGTGATAATCACCTATCCAACTGAGAGTGTTTTTTAAGGGGAACAAGCAAAGAAGAAAGAAAACACTAATATAGTGTATCTATCTAGACAATACAATCTGCTGTACAAATATTAATCCATATGACAGCTTTAAAGGGGAAGTCAACCCCCCCAAAATTGTGACAATAATATGTTCTATGCGGCCCCACTAGTCTAAATACGGTATTCTGGTTAACCACAGCAAAATCCAGCAGTTTTTTGTCAGTATCAGAAGGCGGCCATTTTGCCAATTGCTGCCGAGTGAAAATGACATCACAGTTACTCAGGTCTCAGGTAACAACCAATCACAGTTCAGCTTCAGAAAACAAGTGAGCTGTGATTGGTCGTTGCCTAAGCAACTCTGATGTCATCTTCAGTCGACAGCAAGTGGCAAAATGGCCGCCCTTGAGATGGATAAAAATGGATAGATTTTGCTTCATAACTCATATTCCACAAATGTAATATTAACTCATTCACTCCCAGCCTTTTTCACTGAAGCAACCCCCTTCGCTCCCGGCTGTTTTATATGATTTTGACTGATTTTGCAAAGATCAGAGAATATTGAGATTAGAGTCTCTTCTTTCATCGGGGAAAAAAAAAGCATATTTCTATCAGTTTCCCCTTTTTGCAGCAAATAGCATTAGAATGTAGCTAAGTTTCATCATTATTCACAAATCTGTTTAAAACAGAGGGGAAAGAGCTTGTTGCAACATGGCCTTGGATGGTCTCTTATACTCTGCTGCCACCTGTTGGCCGTTTTTTGTAATAACTACCTTTGCCTTAAGCCACCTCTTCACGTCAGAAGCTGCATCAAAGTGTTTTTGGGAGTGAAGGATAAAGTATTAAAAAACTTATTTACATGTTTCATCAGTCATCAGCCTAGAGGTTCACATGCTTTTTCCACTCAGCACTGTTTACATGGTGAGTCCAATGTTTAACGTCAGGCACGTTGTTGAACAGCTAAGGGGGGGTCCTCGTTACAGAGGCGCAATAATCTCCTTCCTAATTCCACTGTGGTTCGTAGCACTGTATGTTTTTCTTTGGGCCCATGGCGAAGAAAATTGTCGTGGAATAATCAAAATGCACCTCCGGGAGTATTCACGATCTGACTGGAAATGAGCAGTGAATCGTCTCAACTCCCGCAACGTGAGCATTCGGGATTGCTCGGCTTCGCTCGGCTTCGCTCGGCTTCACTCGGGTACCCGTTTTCAAGGTACGTTCGCCTTAGCTTGCTTTGCTCGGGTGTTCGAACTCTGAAAATGAGTTCAAACTCTGAGGCATTTTTTACTCCGATTTTTGGGTTGAAGTCCGATTTGTACGAGTTCCGAGACGTTCAAACTCCAAGGTTCCACTGTGGAATTACCATTGCAGGCCACGTCTCCCTAAAGGACCTTGATCCATTCAGTGCTACCACAAAAACAGAAACAAATAATGTATTAAGTGTAAAACAGGCAAGTATACATCAAATTTGAATAAATTGGAGTGACACAAATGTTTAATGTTCATCATCTTCCTCGGCATGTAATTTCTTTTCATTAAGCTTAAAAAAATAATAGCATGGAGACTTCCTAATTGTCTGCCGTGTTGTATTGCATTTGTGTGAACACACTGATTGGCGAAAGGCAGTTTTCCTCAGCGGAATTAGCTGTGATGCATACTCCATTACTCCTGCTTATGTGTCCTTATTAACCCCACTCCCTTCATATGGTTCAAACAACCTCTTTCACTAAATGCCTATCAATTTTCTCAATTCTTGCCCTCTTTTGCTGCCCTTCTGTGGCACTCTCATGCTCTCTTGCTGGGGAAGAATAAGGAGCAGCGGTGCCATTCACATTGGTAATTATATGTCTGTTCTTTGTTGGAGAGGAGTGTTATTTTCCATTAATGGTCCAACATATTATATAAGAGAGTCTTTATGGAGGTAATAATGGTCGGGGACAGAGGTGATGGTGAGCTGGTGAATATAACAGTGTTGCTCTTTTTCACGCCGGGGGCACAGCCGAGCTTTCATTAATCCTTCGAGAGTACACACCTACCCCTGCTCGCACCCAGTGCGCATGCTCCACGCACGCACAATGGTTGAGAATACACTCTCACGTACGGACATCGCTACCCACGCGCAAACACGCAGCCACGCTGGCCATTGAGAAAAGCTTCGAAATAGGCCGCAGCAGCGTGATATGCTGATGCAGAGGTTGTGCCCACTTTCACCGTGTAATTTATTCATCCGATGTTTGCAAAATGCTATATGAAATATACATGGTCTGGGCTTGACTTTTATGTTTCATACAAGCGTGATTGTGGAAGCTTGTGGGATGCAGAGACGCATAGGATGGATGGATTGAAAGCAAGAATAACTGTACGATTTCCACCTTGCAATTTGTCAAATTTTCGCAAACTCCTTTTTTCAAAATCCAAAACATTAAAGACATATTAATAATAAAAAATAAAAGTATTTAACCACCTCAGGCATAAAATCTTTATTAATTATATCATTTTTTATTTATTCCTTGTAGCCATTTTATACCACCCCGTCACGGACAATATGTACACTATTTATATAAAATAGTAATAATAATAAAGAAATATGTAAAATGTCCTTTTTTGAAACCATCAATAGACAGTATGTCTTTTAATCCGTTTTTTTTTCTTTTCTTTTTTTTCGTCTCACTAGCCATGCAATCTGAATTTTATATGTCATTGGTGTCATTGCATTTATAAAAAAAATATATGGACTTCAAAATTTGAAATAAAACCTGTGATTAGTCCACAAAACAAGAACTTTATGCAGCATTAATTCATGAAGCATTTAATTCCATTTCCCTATATAAAAAATAATAATAATAATTTAACAAGATAAACCTGTGACGCGGTGGTTTGCTGTGACGGGGTCTTATGGAAAAACTCTGTCTCTTTAGGAAGAACCACCCTGTCACGTTTGGGGTGGTATGTAACGGGTCACGGCCCAGAGTGGTAAATTTCCCCCCAAAATGGCCATTCTTCAACATGTGGTCAAGTTCCTGACCTAACTTGACTTTCAATTGAAAATAGAATTTTCTTTACATTAAAAGCGTAAAAAAAATTGGATTAAAAAAAAACAGTTTTCCCTATAAATATTGTGTGGTGGGGTGATTGGGTTGAGCTTGATGGACCTTATCTAACATGAAACAACAACAAAAGAATAAACAAGAAAGTCATAACTTGTCTTCTTTCTTCCTGGCTGCTCCAGAGGTACAAATGATGTCACTTTCTCTTTGTCAGTAACAGTCAGTAATTTAAAGACAAAACTAGTAAGTGTGACGCGGTGGTAAAATAAACTGAGGGACGCACACAAATAACATTTTTACTAAAAAAAGAAATATATATATTTTTTTTTTTTCAATAAATACATTTTATGAAATTAGTGACACACTTACACTCTGGGAGCTAATAAAGATTTAAAAAAATTAATGTATTTGGTGATATTTTAGATGCAAATGTTATATTGGCAAATACGGACATGTGAAAATGGTCAAGTACTCATGAAAGTGATTAAAATAGTATGTCACGCAAAAAAAAAAAAAAAGTATTTAGTCATATATCATGCTAACAACAACAATGTAATTCAAAACCTTTAAGCTTTAGAAAGAAACGCACTTTGTCACATTTTTTGTGCCTTATACACTTTATCAAACGGTACTCATAAAATATATAAAATGGTACTCATCTGGTAGAACAGAGGTGGGCAATCTCGGTCCTCGAGGGCCGGAGTCCTGCAGGTTTTAGAGGTTTCTCACTTCCAACACAAGCTGATTCCAATCAGCAGGATCGTTATCAGGCTTATGCAGAGCTTGCTGATGAGCTGATCATATACTGTATCAGCTGTGTTGAAGAAGGGCAACATGCAAAACCTGCAGGACTCCGGCCCTCGATGCCCACCTCTGTGGTAGAATGACTCGCACAGTGAACCCCCATTTATCAAAGGGGAAATGTTTTTTTCAGTATTCAATACCACTTAACCAAATAATCAGCATCATCAACCTTTCATAATAATAAAATGTTAGGTATAAGCTACATTAGCGGTGAAACAAATGAATTGTTGTGGTCTAGTACGTACACGATACAGATGAATAACTAGGTGCACTGACAAGGGAAGTGAGTTTTGCTTCAATGGTAGGATGGATAATGCCCATGGTTGACTTGTAAATTGACCATCATTGATTGTATGCAGCTGTGGCTTTCCCATGAGCCCATGCCTGTTCATGAATGAACAGATCAATTTGATTCGGTGCAAGTTGAAAATATGACATAGTGGCTGTTTTACATTCAGTAATGTTGGCTATGTTGGTACACTTCACAACATTGAAGTCATGTGCTGAATCGGAGAAAAAAGATTTGAAAATAATTGAAAGATAAGAAAAGTGTTCATAGGAAAACAAACAACGTAAAGATTATATAACCTATTCAGTCTGTAAAACATCCATGATCGACCACGCTGACGTGTCGTCATGTTTGTTTGCTTGAGCAGGGCATTATGGGAAATGACATTAGCGCCTGGGGCAACGTGAGAGGAGGCAGAGATGGAAAAGTGATTGGGAAGTGGAAGATGAGCTGTACTGTTACATCAGTGCATCTCATGTTGCAATGCACATACATACATATATACACGCTGTAAATTTGTTGTATGTCAGAAAGGTTCCAGGACTAGTGTCACAAAGGAGAACTTTCAAATCAAATCAAATGAAGGATTCTTCCAGGATCCAATAGGAAAAGTTGACGTTTTTTCTGACACCAGTCCAGGAAAATCCTGACCTAATAGCCTCACGACATTCATTGTTTATTAATTCACACACCATAATCCAAGTTGCTTGTTGTTATACCCAGATAGGATGTGTGTGTGTGTGTGTGTGATTGATTTTACCAACGCGACGTCCTTCAGCTCCACTATTACTGTGAGTGTGTGCCAAGACAACATCGCTGTGTAATCTTAACCACATGGAGTATCTGCCTAATAATGCCTTGTAATGAGATTCCCTGCCTGTCAACACCCTCTCAGACAGAACACAATGAAATTGGTTTTGACACCAAGATGTACTTGGGGGGGGTCGACAACCGAGACAACAGACTGATGTTCCAAACTGCTTTAAAGGATGATGTAACCAGGTGTGAGTATGTATGTGTGCATGTATGTATGTGTGTCGTGAATGCATGGCCATCCATGCATGTGTGCAAGCCTGGCCAGGCATCAATGTGTTTACATCATGTGTCAGAATACTGCATGAGGAGGACGCTGTTGGATGATATTGTAAGCTTGGAAAATGTATTTAGTCTAGGTTTGTATGTGACTCAGCTGTGACATTGTTCATTTTACATCATCCTTTCCAGTGTGGTTTTTGTTCTTAACCATCTTCGGCAAGAGTTATTACTTAGTTCTTACTTTTATCCTAAGAAACAGCGTTTCTAGATAAAGACTATATAATTGATGGATTGAGTAACTTAATTCTACATAACTGTGGAAAAGAGAGTAAACTACAAATCATAAGAGAGAAAAATGCCCACTAACTGCAATTCTTAATGATAGTCAACTATTAATATTTCAGCAGGGCACAAAAGTGGGGACACCACTGTTACTAGGCAAATCATGACAAATAAATAAAATACAGGCGCTCCCCTACTTACGAACGAGTTACGTTTCGAGTGATCGTTCGTAAGGTGAATTTGTTCGTAAGTTGCTTCAGCGCTATATTTTGTATTATAATTTATGTTTAAAGCCTATATAAGTATATTGAAGGTTTATATAAGTATGTTTAAGGCTTGTACAAGTAACCTGCATTGGTTTGTACTGAAAAAAACATTTAATAAAATGGAGAGAATACGTATAGTGCTGTACTGTACTACGAATGTTAGAGAGAGAGAGAGAGAGAGAGAGAGACACACACAATATGTACATGTACGTAATAAGATAAATAAAATGAAGTTTAACTTACTTTTGGAAGATGTACTCGATGCTTAAGGAGATGATGGAGGAGGAAGAGGAGGATTTTATATCATGAGAGGGTCTTCGTCGTCGCTGGAATGGGCTTTAAAAGTTACTTCCTCCTTCATGGGGACAGGCGTTTCTTCCTCTTCCTCCTCGACATGTTGCTGAGCCTCCAATGCTGGGTGAGCTCTCACAGCGCCAAACGTCGGTATTAGCGGCGGAAAGAAGCACTACTCGGAAAAAGGCGCGCATACAAAATCTAATTTACCGAACATTTTTCGACATACTGTACGCGCAGACATGTTCGTATGTACCGTTGTTCGTAACTCGAATGTTCGTAAGTAGGGGAGCGTCTGTATTTCAAATAAATACCAAGTCATGGCAAGTGTGCCAGATATGTCAGTTTTAGACTCCTTTGGGTACTGTGGCTGCATTTATTAAAGGGATACTTGACTCATGTAGCTATTTTCGACAGTAAGAAAATATTTTGTCTAGAAGTAATTTGATAACCTCATTATTTTTCATGTACAATTTATACCTTTAAAAACAGATGTTTCCACTTGCTGACGACTGAAAATGACATCACAGGTGCTCAGAGCTCAGGTAACGACCAATCACGGCTCACCTGTTTTCTGGGTTTGGTCATGTGACGTTCGCAAACTGAGCCATGTTTGGTTGTTACTTGAGCCCCGAAATACATGTTATCATTTTCAGTAAACGGCAAGTAGCAGGTAATAATTGTACATGAAAAATAATGAAGTTATCAAATTAATTATAGACAAAATAACGATGGATGGAAGGAAGGAGGGAGGGAGGGAGGAAAGAAGGAAGGAAGGATGGATCGATGAATCAATGGATCGATGGATGGAAGGAAGGAAGGAAGGAAGAAAGAAAGAAAGGAAGGAGGGAGGGATGAAGGGAGGAAGGAAGGAAGGAAGGATATATGGATGAATGGATGGTTTGATGGATGGACGGATGAATGGAAGGAAGGAAGGAAGGAAGGAAAGAAGGAAAGAAGGAAAGAAGGAAAGAAGGAAGGAAGGAAGGAAGGAAGGAAGGAAGGAAGGAAGGAAGGAAGGAAGGAAGGAAGGAAGGAATGATGGATCAATGGATGGACGGAAAGAAGGAAGGAAGAAAGGAGGGAGGGAGGAAGGAAGGATGGATGGATGGAAGGAAGGAACGAAGGATGATGGATCGATGGATCGATGGATGGAAGGATGAATGGATCGATGGATGGAAGGAAGGGAGGAGGGAGGAAGGAAGGAAGGAAGGAAGGAAGGAATGATGGATCAATGGATGGAAGGAAAGAAGGAAGGAAGAAAGGAGGGAGGGAGGAAGGAAGGATGGATGGATGGAAGGAAGGAACGAAGGATGATGGATCGATGGATCGATGGATGGAAGGATGAATGTATCGATGGATGGAAGGAAGGGAGGAGGGAGGAAGGAATGATGGATCAATGGATGGAAGGAAAGAAGGAAGAAAGGAGGGAGGGAGGAAGGAAGGAAGGATGGATGGATGGATGGATGGATGGAAGGAAGAAAGGAAGGAAGGATGAATGGATCGATGGATGGAAGGATGGATGGATCGATGGATGGAAGGATGGATGTATCGATGGATGGAAGGAAGAAAGGAGGGAGGAAGGAAGGAAGGAATGATGGATCAATGGATGGAAGGAAAGAAGGAAGGAAGAAAGTAAGAAAGGAGGGCGGGAGGAAGGAAGGAAGGATGGATGGATGGATGGAAGGAAGGAAGGATGGATGGATGGGTGAATGGATGAATGGATGAATGGATGGAAAGAAGGATAGACAGACAGACAGAAAAATGGTGCTACGGTGTGAAACTTTTTGGGTGGGGAGACAGAGAACTTGCCGCCTGGGTGGGGGCACTCAATCAGTATCCAGGGAGAAAGCAGGGTGATCACATCTGGACCACAGCCCAACTGAGAGGGGCGGGCCATAACTTACTCACTTGAATGAATCATAGGCCTAACACACACACACATACACACACACACCGTCATCCCATGTACCCTTCCCCACAGCACGTCGCACCCTGCAGCACCCAGCGCCATCCAGCTGCCGACCCCACCCCCTTTTACAGCACTTGCCGTGCATTTAACTCGGGCAGCCGCACGCACGCCGTATCAAATTTTCATTCCACCTCCTCCACGGTTAACAAATGTACTCAAATAATGGCGCATGAAAAATGTATTCCCTGCATGTTGACTTTGCATTTGTGTTTGTCTGAAATTCTAAAATTCTAAGCAGCGCCTCTGGTCATCTTTGTCCGCGTTTAAATATCAACAAACCACATGACATTTGCACTGACATTTCTACCGCCGTTTTCCTTCACAGATGGTGTTAATGTCTTCGGTAAGGCCTGGCGTGCGGCAAAGCCTCCTCAGAAGAACTTTGCCCCTCAGCCCAAGCGCGCGCGCGCGCCTCCGAGCGAGCGCCCACATGCGCACGCACTGCACGGCAGTCAATGGAGCTCCAGCGCGGTGCGCTGATTGCGTTGGTCAATGTGCTCCTCCGCTGTGTGACTGCATGCCCCCAAGACTGAGGCTGAGTCTAGACACGAGTCAGCCAAGCCGTCCTGCTGACCTATATCCTACAGTTACACTAAGCGAGAGACGCGCGCGGGGAAACGGGCAGAGAGGGGACGAGCGAGGCAACGGAGAGAAAGATGGGGGGGAAGACACGAGAGATGAGAGTGCAGAGAGTGAAAGGCTGCCACGGAGCACGAGAATAAATTGAGAGATGGGGAGGCGATAGGACGGGAGATGGAGGGAGTAAACGTGCAGACGGGGATTGGGGGGAAGCGAGGCAGCAATGCAGCTATGGATAATTCAGAATGAGTTAAAAGGGGGAAGGGATGGGAGGAGATATTGAAAGTGGCAGCCAGTGAAGCAAAGTGAGCAGAGCGATGGCTAAGTACAGTACGGATAGGAAAAGAAACTCAGGAGAGAGCGTTGAAAAAACATCCCAGGTGGCAGATAGCAGACACATCCCATTATCGCTGCAGCATCGCAGGCCTGCGCTGAGAACATACATCCCGATGCATTATTACCCAGACCTCATTATGATATTCATTGTTGCATATTTCACATTCTTTAAAGACGACTTCCCCAGTAAGGAGAACAGTCAGCAATTAACAATTCATGAACTTTTAAACTCGGCTGCATGCGCAGTAAGTCTGCATCCTTTCACACCGTCTCTGTATGAATCCTTAAATGTTGGTAAACATTATGTAGTCTGGAGAAGGTGTTGGGATTAATTACATTCAAACCTCAAAACTAAAACACAGTTATAGCAAAATGTTCAGGGAAATGAAAACCATGTAAAAATGTTTGAACCTTCAACGTGTGTTTTGCTGGTGAGTAAACAATGTATTGGTTTCCATAAACAATGGTTAACCCTTTAAAAATATATATTATTAAAAGCATGATGGGCCGAATATTGTCACTTATTTTATAGTTCTGGACTTAAAAATGATGTCTGCACTAAATATGGGCCAATCAAAAAACTCAGTGATGATTTTAGGGTTGTTTTCCGCAGATTTAGAAACTCTGCCTATATCCAAAATCTGTGGAAGAGAGCCATGCCATTTAGTTTGGGCCTATACTGTACTGTATTAGAATGTCTGAATGTTTTTTTTTTTAGACAATGAGTCAAAACAGCAAGGACGCATACAATTAGTAGGCTTCTTCTGTTAAAATCAGCGAAAAAATGTAGTGTATCACGTCAGTCTTTAAATAAGAATTTGGAAACAGGATGGAACATGGATGTTTGATTTCATGAATTTAAAAGGTTGCTTTTAACGGATGGTGACGTCGTAATTCAAATCAACAATTTTTTAGGATATTAAATTAGTGATTGAAGCAATTTTTTGGTTGCTGTTGTGTTGATGTGAGTGTGCATAACATTGATAGCTTGCCGTGAGCGAAGCTTGGAGTGAGGACAGCTTGAACAAAGCGATGTTTGGAAACTCAAATAAGACGGCATTTTTTAAATATTTGGGTGAATAAAATGAGTAAATAATGTCACTTTCTAGTATAGTGCATGCCTTTGTCCACACTGATTACACAGCAAATTTGGTGTCCAGTTCTATCACTGATGTCTACACCAAGACATTGGGGAAGTGGTTCTTAAATTGGGTTCGATCGAAGGAATTTGGTGCGTTCAATAGTCGACTTGCGGCTGTTGTGATGGTACGTCGTGCGATTTCTTTATTAATGTACTCCCTTCATACTAACTATACCGAGCAAAAAAAAGACCCAAATATGTGCAATATGAATTAACATGTATCACGGAACGTATGGTGTTCCACAGGGTTCAATTCTGGGGCCTCTGCTGTTTACATTGTATCTGCTGCTTAGTTGTTTTAAAGTGCTCTATAAATATTGAGTTGAGTGATGGGAGTCAGCGTCCTAACTGCATGATTTGCAAAACCAAGTTGAGTAATTCTAGTCCAGCACATCTAGCTATCTAGCAAAACTAAAGAAATACTTCTTTCAGCTACAAGAACACAAAGCTTTCTGAATTCAAGGTGAAGTGAGCCAGATTTGGTCAAAAGGCTCCTCCCCCAGTTCCTTTCATTCACCAGTAAACACTGTACGTATGTCCTAAATTAAAAAATAAATAAATCTTAAAAATAAAAATAAAATAAAAAGAAGAAGAAGGGTTCGGTGAATGTGCATACAAGTTAAGTAACAAGGTTAAGAACCACTACATTGGGGACATTAAAAAAAAGGCATTCCAGGGGCAATTATTTATTTACAGATTGCTCTCAAATTGATTGATCGAATTAAAAATGAAAGCCAGATTAATTTTCCTGAGAATAAAATACATATAGTGAGCTTGTTCATGAAACACTGACCACTTTCATATCACTTGTATGACATGTTAACAAGATTCAACGGAACATTAACTGAAAATCCAATAAAGGTTTATGACAGCAGATTGCCCCCCATTGTTTTATTTGGGAACATTATTTTCAAAAGTTTAATTTAAAAAGAATAATGGCTGCTCAACATTAGAAAGTGTCTGTTGATTTTGGACTATAGTATGTTATAGAGATTAAACCATATTTGGTCAATTCAACGTGAGTCATGATAGTACATAAAAGTATATTACATGGCTAAATCTAGCCGTGTTCTAATGATAGTAAGTATAATGGTAAATTCAATTTATGAAAAAGTTGTAAAACTTTTTTAAAAAAAAGTCTGTTTTGGAGCACATAGCGTTAATAATAGAAAATCAACACAAACAAAGATGATATTGATGACACTGATGTATTTCTGTTCTGCCGGATCTAGTAATAATAATCGAGAAAATATGAGGTTATTTACTATAATTTCACTACAATTTACTGTATGCCTTTTGTTAAGGTTTCCACTTTCCACGCATCCATTGGAGTTACTCTGAAGTAACTTGACCACAACCTCAATGAACAAATCATCATCTATGTCTTTCCAATTTTTTCCTTTCTCTTCACCCTATTACTCTTCCTCCCATGGATGGGAGAATGAATGAGCCCAGACAGAAGAGGACAAAGACTTAACATGTTTTTCTCTCTTTTCTTCTGCGCATTGAGAGGATGAGCTGGACTGTACTAATAGTCTTTGTGTGTGTGAATGGGACAGAGGGCTTTTTGTGTGTGTGTTCCAGACAGCGGCGCATAAGGCAGGACTTAAGTAGATGTTCGCCAAAGCGTACGTAATGCCAGGGAAATATCAACTAATCCCTACACTCTTCTACCCTTTAACCCCCACAATCATTCATTCTCCTCCTCATCATCATCATCATCAGCACCATCAACATCTCTCTTGCGCTATAGTTGGTGTTTACATTTGAGCAGATGCGGCGCCGAAGTCAAAATTCAAAGATGCGCACCGCACACTCACTCTCTCACTCAGGCAAAAAAACAGAAACTCACACACTCCATGGGGGATTGTTGTTGCTTCTTAATCTTGGTGGATTAACAGACTAACAGACTCGTTTTACCTCAGCCCAAACAAAAGAGAGATGTCAAATCATCCATCCAACGCTAAAGGTGATGATCGCATTAGCATGATGAGACGGTGCGTGCTTGTGGGCGCGGGGTAAGTGCTGCCGGTGGCCATCAAGTCCAAGAGGACGAATCAAAAACAAGCTAGCATCGCCTTAGCAAACGTCAGACCACTCGGCCCGCACACCCAAAAAACCTGATCGTGAATGATGGTAACGAAGCACGCGCTAGCACTCAGACTGCATATTTGTCGTTAGCCAACGTGCTAACTCCAATATTCTCACTGAGCTGTGAACGTAAACTGCTTAGACGTAATCTTATAGGCACTGTAGGAAATGTAGCGTTTGTGTCAAACAGTGGTGCTGTGCTAATCCACATGCTAGACTCCAGATTAACCAGAGGGGATGGAGATGAGGGAGGGGTTAAAAACATGCCGTCCAGACCCACCCCCCACACCATCATCATCATCATCATCATTGCGCACACACACACACACACACACACACACACACACACACACTCCTTACAGATTATAGTGCTTAGTGTTGCTCCTGTGCGGCAGACAGTAAGAGGATCTCTGGGTGGCGTCCTCCTGGGCTCCGTTATTGGTCTCCTAGAAAAGCCCCCATCCTCCCCCCAAAACTGAACACCTACAGATAGACGGAGGTTAAAGGTCAAGGGTTGCGCCAAAGAGGACTAGGAAGTTATAAAAGATACATCTGTTTGTTTTGATGAGGGGGGATTATTGATCATCGACCCAGTGATCCCTGAGGAGAAGATGGCAGCAAACATCTCAAATTCACTGACTAAAATGTGATAAGAACATTTTGAAGTCCAAAATGTAATAACCCAAACCCACAATGTGTGTGAAATGAGGATGAGAGCACACACACACACACACACACACACACACACACACACACACGCACACACACACGCACACACACACACACACACACACTGGTAAGGACTGTCCACCATTGAATAAATAAATCAAGACAGTGATTTGCAAAGCCATTGCTGTATTCTCTGTTTATACAATTACGAAGCACATCAGAAAATCAACATACTGTAACTATCAAGTAGCCCTGAACATGAAAGCCGCACACAGTTTGCAATTTCCTCCCCATTTGCACGCCAACATTTATTAAGCTCTCGCTAAGAAATCAACGACGACTAAATTATTTTGAGAAAGTGCCTCGGGCGAAAGACACATTTTTCGACATGCCTGCCTACTGAGGAAAAAATACACTGTATACTAAGAAGAACAAGAAGAGGAAAATGACTGACTCAAAGTAAAAGTAGATTCCGTTTCCTAATGGCAATGAGTGGGGAGAAGCAGAAAATGAAGAAATCCAATTAAAATCTGACGATTGACACTGTGAGGTAAAGACATGAAAGGTTTTATAAGGCTTTGATTAGCTGATGCTACTAATAGCAGCAGATAGACTGATAGATTGTTCACTATGGTGTAAAAATCTTCGAGATGATGTTTGCATGTACTGTTTGTATATTAGGGCTGTCAGTTGATTCCATTTTTTATCGTAAATAATCGCATTATTTCCATAGTAAACTCAAGATTTATCGCACGATATATTAGTTCTAAATGTACAATACAATATTGTTTTATTTTTATACTCTTTTTAATATTAAAGTGGATAGGGTAACCAAATACAAAAGTGGTTGTATCTTTTGAACCATTGATGCAGTAATTTTATCATAAACAATTCACAAAGTAATTTGAAGCTAAAAATTATAAACTAACCAATTAAAAGGAGTTAAATCATACATTTGTGTTGAGGTAATTTTCTGCCACTAGGTGGCATTAGTGTTTCATGTTGGACGTCGTTGATAGGAACAGTATGTTTTTCTTTTCAAATACACAACAATTGGTATTGGGAATAAGAAGCAACTTGTGGACTCCAGGCTATTTTCTTAATTGTAAATTACAACCAGTAACCAGTCCCCACAAATACATATATTTTAACACATTTTTTATTGTTAAACTGAATTATAGTGACTCCTTTGCACAATGTTGTATGTAAAATAAAGTACGAACAACAATATTTTTACATCAATTGAATAAAAATTTGTCATGCCATTGGACATCGTAGTTAAAGCTACTGAACGAAGAAAATTCAATTTCAAATCGCTACTGCCACCTGTGGCCGGAAAATGAAACTGCACACACCCTTCTTCACGCACACAATGCATACATGACGTCATATCCACAGACAGAGGGCAGGAAATTTGAACCCGAATCCAGTCTGAGGAGAGGAGTTCCTATTATGAACAGCTACTAATTAAAAATGTTTCAGTCATAAATGGTCAAGTAAAAAGGCTATTGTAAAGATGTTTTTGGGCAAATTGTTACAAAGTGCAGCTTTAATGCTTTTTTTAATGCCATGTAAGGCCCTAATTTTAGCAAAATCCATTTAATGCTTTTTATGACCCGCGGAAACACTGACTGTATACTGTGACTAACTCGTGGCCGTTACTGTACATTCCTTAGTAAAAACATAGAAATGAAGTACAGTAATTTCATTAGTGGAAGGCATAAGGATCCCTTTTAGATTTGGTATTAATGCATAAAATGGAACCCCTGTTCAGTGTGTGTGTGTTGGGGTGGGTGTGAGCATTTCAAGGTGACTCGGCCTTCCTCCTTCAGGGCTTTCCTTTCAATTCTTGTCGGGATTGAAATTATGATGGAGTAATTTTTTCCACAGAAATTGCCTATGTCACTTGTGGTATCTCTTGGCAGATTTCTCAAGTGTATTTGCAATCTCTAGCTCTCCTTCGCTGCGTCTCCCGTCTCCCCCTTCTCATTCTCGATCCCTGAGCTCTCACTTTACATGTCAACGTGTCATTGTCATATTATACGAGACCTTTGTATGTAATACCTGCAAAACACCCTTGTTTAAATCACTCAGGTACAGTATATGGTCATGCGCTCACATGTACAAAAGCGCTGGAGTGGATCTGCGCAAACACAATAATAAATCTCAAACTGACGTGCTGTCACTCATACACGCGTTTTTTGCCGCATCTTTGCAGAGAGAATCACCTGCTTGTTTCAGCGGGAGAAGGAGAGGCTGAGCAGAACATGTCAGATTGGAGACGACGATTTCCTCTGAGACCCGTGGCCTAATTTCTTATTTTCAAGAGGAAACTTATCTAATTATATTTAAGTTAACTTCCTGGTGGTCGATTCAAGGGCAGCACTGATTGGTATGAATAAAGAGTTAAAAAAAAAAAATCTTTAGCCTCATCTCATACATATGACCAACAACAACATTATGACCACTTAAACAGGAAGTGCATGAGAACATGCAAAGAAACAAAATGTTTTGTTTTGATTGACACAGACAGAGAGGCATTAATTTAACAATACGTTCATTTACATTGCATCCAAATGGTAAGACATTCGATACTTGTACTCATGATATAAGTCAATACACAATTCTGTAGCAAGCACAGAGTACTCATTTAGAAAAGGATATAAAAGGACAAAATGCTTCACTAAACTCTTTGAACTAATTTTCAAGTGCAGTGAGAATCAAGAGACCATGTAAAAAAAAAAAAAAGTTTATTTTACATACTTTTACCACATCATGTGCTTTAAATGTAAAATTTATGAAAACCCATTTTAAAAGTATTCCACTACGGGGACAGTTTTTTTTATAGGATTTAGAATTTATAATAAAGATTATAATAATAAAATGCATTCAATGAATTGATTTCTAGAATGATTCATAAAGTCGAACGCAAAACCACCGCAATCATATCACCTGCGCCACAACTTAGACCTGCTTCCAGCAGGCTAACGTTTATTCCACTTCCAGCCACCAAATTGTCAGATGTACCCAGGGCGTGTAAAAGAAAACATCCTTGGTATGTCGGATCGGCCAGCATGGTGCAGTGCGGTCTGCCAAATTCCTAAACATGCTAAATGTGGCTTGCACCTGCACGAAAATCAAGAGCGCCAGTTTCTATGCCCTAGCGCATGTGCAATGAAAGTCCGCTAGCTATAGCCGCACACAAGGCAAAAGAAATGAGAACAGATGTTACAGTAATTAGAAACATTACAGCATTGATTGGGCACCTTCTCTGCCTCTTCTTCTTGCTGTTAATTCCATTGCATACCATCCATTATTTAGCTACAATACATCTCTCTGTTGTAAACACTGCAAACAATGATAATAAAGTCACGTCAAAACCTGCGGGTACGAGTGCTACCAGGGATTTGATGCCCCGTGAAAAAGCATCACTTTGAGCCCCAACACTTCAGTGCGGTGAAGTGAAAATACTACTGTGTTTTTAGAACCTTTATCATTCTTCTCCCTTATGGCATCCCTGCCTCTCAGCATTTGTGTATCACTATTTTGGGCTTTACAAAAAAAAAAATTGTAAGGTTTTTACATACAGCTGTTATATCACATTGCATTTGAATGTGCAGGTCTACCTAATAATGTGACTGGCAGAAGATTCGCCACATTTACATATTCACTGTATATCCCACTGCTACGTTAATATGAGATTTTGTGAACATTTGCTTATTGGCAACACACAGGGGCCTATTTTCGTACACAGGCGGCCGTGTGCTCAGCATAAACACATGGATGCACGATTGGGGGTGTAAGGCGGTCTCAAATTGTGCACGTCATATGTGTAGCGAATTACATCAGCCACAAGGTGCGATCTTTCAGTTTACATTTATAAATGCAGTTTGCGCGCGCCAATCTCATCTCTCAGGACCCAGCGAGTCAATTTCTGCTTCAACAATGTCATGACATGTGTGAGCTTCCACCTCAATGATTTTAATGGGAATGAGGGGAGCCGCTTCGATTGGCGGGAGTCGGCTGCGTTCCATCCCACAACGGTGTGAACAAACGACCGCTTAACCCCAATTCTATCTGTGCAATATGTGGGAAAACACCAAAAGAAAGAAAACTCCACCCATGCGCAGTTAGACCGCACTTTGCGCTAGACTTGGGCTGGGCGCGAAAATAGGGCCCACAATGTGCAGCTAAGAATGGAGCCGGGAGAATATTCAGATCATTCAAATGTTTTTTAAGGTATGTGACAACTACACTCAACCAAATATAAATGCAACAATTTTGTTTTTGCTCCCATTTTTTTATGAGACAAACTCAAAGGTCTTAAACTTCTTCCACATACACAATATCACCATTTCTCTCAAAATTTTTCACAAACCAGTCTAAATCTGTGACAGTGAGCACTTCTCTTTTGCCGAAATAATCCATCCCACCTCACAGGTGTGTCATATCAAGATGCTGATTTGACACCATGATTAGTGCGCAGGTGTAAGTGGACAGTCTAAGGCACATCTGTGCACTAATCAGCATCTTGATATGGCACACCTATGAGGTGGGATGGATTATCTCGGCAAAGGAGAAGTGCCCACTATCACTGATTTAGACTGGTTTGTGAACATTATTTGAGATAAATTGTGATATTTTGTATGTTGAAAAAGTTTCAGATCTTTGAGTTCATTTCATAAAAAATGTGTTGTGTTTATATTTTTGTTGAGTATATAATGGTACTCAGCGTTGGTTAAGTAGCTAATTTAATTCAATTTTAAAGAATTTTGTGGGCCACTGAGGTGAATATGATTCTTGCTAACAATTTAAAGTAAATTACTTTTTTTATATAATGGAGGCCCTGCATCATATCTGGGGCTCAGTGCTTTAACATGTGCATTAATCTGGCTCCCGTGGTTACCGGGAAAAAAAGTCAAGGGAGGTATTAAGACAGTTGGGTTTGGCTCACATTTCAGGACCAAAAGCACCATAAAACGGGGAAAAAAAGCAAAAAGAATGAATCTGCAATTCTAAGGATTGAGATAGAACAGACAAGAAGAAAAGGAAAAGAAGAAGGAGGCAGAGGAATATAAAGGCAGAGAATCGGACCTGAGATTGCATCTCTGTGCCGAATGCAGTTTTCTCCTCCTCCAAGTTGGGCCCTTAGGCATGGCCCGGTCTGCTTCTCCTGCTTACCACCATATGGACACTCCAGACCTCATCACGTCCTGCCTTCATGTTCAGTTTCATCACATAATCTACAATCTTGGACACACTTTAAGCAAATTACCAGTTGTCTCTTTTGGCTCGGGAACAATTGTTTCAAAATAGGGGGGTAATCCATTTTAAAGCCTCATATTAAATGAAGTCCACACATGGCACAGATCACATACAGACAAATTTGTACGGCAAATGGAATGATTTGATTTTAAAGAGCTAGCTATAAGCCCCTCCCCGTTGCTGTCTTTCACTGTCTTGCCTCTGTCTGCCTGTCTTCAAGAGACGTTCCACCCTGACCAGTCTGGGATTTTATCACGCTTGCTTTGGTCATTACATCACAATTATGGAGCTGTTGGTATGGGAGAAATAAGGGACGAAAAAGGAGGAGTGGAAAAAAATGCGACAGATAAAATGTAGGTCAGTGGAGATGCGCTCGGGGCAGTTTCTCTCTCTCCGTGGTTGTGAGTCTCTCTCTCCGTGGGCCACAGCTAAAGAGGCTAAGAGACTGGGGGGTGAAAGTGCCTCCAACCTGCACCTGCCTCTTTTGCTAGCGCGCACAGACCGACGGAAGCATCAACAGTGTTACCTCTCAGACAACTACTCCAATGGCAGACGTTGAGCACCAGGCGTGACGCTAACCCGGTGTGACAGGGAGAGATCTTTTCACAACAGACAGGACGCACGCTCATTTCTGCACCTTCATGATATGATTACTTTTTAACTTGGCTGATATACTTTAAAAAACGCCAAAGAAGTCCGAGTGGGGTCCAGGGAGACCTTGTGGTAGAGAGCGCAGTCACATGGAAACACATTTTGGGCCTAGTCATCAATCACATATTATCTCATCTTTTTACTCATGTAAAGAGGCAAAATGGCCACTAGATGGATAAAAATAGGTTGATTTTGCTGTTTAATTCATATTCCACAAATATTAATAAGAATGTCACATTTAGACTTCGGGCGGGGGGGGGGGGGGTGGTATAAAATATATTGGGGGGTGGCATGGCTCAATGGTAGAGCAGTTGTCTTGGAGGTTGAGGGTTCGAACCCAGGCCACTCAACCCCCAGTGAATGAGTAGTGTAGGGTGGAAATTCACTAGCTAAATGAAGTATCATATTATTGTAAAGATTTTTTTTTCAGGTTGTCTTCTCCTTTAATTAACATGGATATAACATTGAGGTAAAGGGGCTACCTTGCAAAATTACAAATAATAATCAAAAATAATGAATTAAAAAATTCCAGACATTTCCATCCTGCGACATACAATTTACACATATGAACCCCATTGAGATAATTATTTGTAACTATGGTACTGATTTTCACTTCCAGATCATCAGAATCTGTTACATAAACTTTGGTCATGCATACAACATGCATGATTAGAATTGCGTAAAGCCTCCAGTGTCAGCCATTGCGGCCCTATATCATCTGTCTGCTAGGCCAGTACAATATGTGCGTATTTCTCAGAGGAAGTACAAGACCCCACCCTGAAAGCCACCCCGAAGGATACCTGAGACAAGTTGTGTCATCGGAGCTGCTCTTCTTTCTGTGACATATACTGTACAGTATCATTAACCTCCATGTACAGTAGATTAGCACTGATACGGTTCTGCTCTGGTCTTAAGTAACTTTTAACAGTGTCACAATTGGTATTCAAGCTGACAATCACCAATAAACTATACAATAAATGACTTTTGGTCACAAAACAGCCATAATTGTACATCCCTGTGATTATTGTTTAAATAATTTATAGCCACTCCAAAGTGAATATGATTTACTATGTAAAGACAGAATCTTGTACTGGAGTCATGTAAATATGTTACGCTCTAAAAAATAATCTGATTTTCGGGATATACCTGATTAGCCACATCTACATGAGTCTCTTTTTAAATCATGGAGTCAGAAAATCTGTGCATGATAAAGGGTTGACACACTTTTTTTTGTGTGCATGTTTGAAAACAACCAACACTATATTGCACTGGGCTGATTAAATGTGGAGGGCGATGTATTAGCGCCAGTGTGCGTTTAGCCTGCGTGCGTGCGTGTGCGTGTGTGTGTATGTGTCGGCTGCAGGCTGAGCGGGAGAGAGTGGGAGGAGCGGAAAGTGCTCCGATCCAATCCGAGGTGGCGGGCAAAGCCTCTCCAACACGCTCTTCCCTCCCTCGGCCGGCAGAAAACAGTCGAACCCTCCCATAGAGGTGAGAGCGCAGATGTCATGAAAGCGACCGCAAGACCAGAGCGCAAGCACCGACACGCCGAAGCACCTCAGTCCGCCTCCCCGCGCCTCCTTCTGGGATGCTTTTAGCGCACAAGCCGCCTCCAAGCAGGGCAGCCAGCGGGCGTCGACGCAGATCGTCGACACTCTTTTAGTAGTTATTTGTTATTTTGAACAGAGGATCTTGCCCGCCGAGACGCCAATTTTGATTTTAGTATTTGTGTTTGTTTCTTCATGACTGCTGCTTTGGGAAGTGAGACGCAACAGCAACACCATGCGAGGTAAGAGCAACAACTCCACGCGGGCACGCGGTGGTGGGATTTGCCGCATGTCATGTTGCACCTTGAAAGTTTATTTGAGGGAGTTTTTTTTGTGTTAGTCAATTTCACGAATCATCATGCACGGTACACAATGAAGTAAAGTTTATTTGCGTGCGTCAAAAGTGAACAAGTCCACGCGCGTAAAGCGATTGGAAATTAAAAGTGGCGCCTGATTAATCACCTCAGTCAATCCACATCAGCTCGCCGGCCGGAAATTGCCACTTGAGGATGTGACAGGAAACACTTTTTTTTTATTCGTCTCAAATTGATTCGAGGTTGTGTAAAAAAAAAAAGGGAAAAAAAGTTTATTGGACGTTCCAGGGCCACTTGTCGTGCGCTCCACTAACCCATTTCTCTGCAAGGCAGCCGACATGTTCAATTTCAACGTCAATGTCTTGTTGCCGGCTCTCTCGCACTCTCTCTCTCACTCTCAAACACACACACACACGCACGCGTGCACATACAAACACGCGCCCAATCCTGCGTACCGCCATTCTCAGCATTTTCCTACTTTTCTCCATGTGCAGTGTTAGATATAAAACAGTTTTGTATATTGTTTCTAGTTTATGCACATTTGCGGTGGGGCCTATTTGGAATGTTCTATACTGAGTCTTATTGTGCAATTCAGGCTCAAACTATAAGCTGCATCAGTGAACTTTATGGAAATGTGTTTTGTCTTTAAAAACAATGACTTCAAACCTTACTAGTAAAAACAACGTTTTAACGATGTGAACTATATGGATCTAGGTAGCCATTAAATGTGATTATTATTGTTGTAATCAGTGAATGTTTTTACTAGAATTGTTTTAAAAAAAATACTGAAAACGAATTACTCAGTAAAAGAGTGGATTAAAGTGGATTGTTATGCATAAATATGTTGTATTTCTTTATACCAAAAATGTGTGGGGATAGTGAATAATATATTCCGCAATAAACCAATATCAAGATTGTTTAATTGAAAAATAAACAATGATATACAATTGACGTAAAATTATGAACACCCCTCAAGAACTGCATCTATATTTATCATCTGTTCGCTGTCATGTTTTATGTGTTTGGATGTCATTTCATATTTTCTGCTTAAGGCCGTCACATCCTTGAGCCAGAAAAACAAAAACAAAGCAAAAAACCCAAAACATAGCGCCCCGCTCATTCCGTCATCATAGGCCGAACTCCTCTATCATGCACCTTGCGTTTTGTTCACATTATAGCGACTACTCTTGTGCATGGGGGGGTGTTCAAGGGGGGGGATTCTACGGGAAGCTCCAGCTTTCACTTTACAGCCACGGTTAGCAGAGGAGGCCCCTGAAGCGTCTCTCTCTCTATCTCTCTCTCTCTCTCTCACCCCTCGTTCGCCATCTCTATCTCTCTCCATCTTCCTCTCTCCCTCTGCACGCCCGAAAGGGTTTTGTCAGATAGAATTAAATCAGTGTGGGCAGCGCGCCCCCCACTCTCAACCTGTGTGTGTGTGTCTCAGCTGCCCTTACATAGAAATGTGCTCACAACCACAAGGTTATAAAAAATAGAGGCCTCTCATGTGCCGTGGTAATTATGATTTAACAGTAGCCACAACTCGTGAAGTTCCGACTGACTATGATGTCACCCATATTGTCAGGCGAGGAAAACAAAAACTGAAAGGAAAAAAAAGGGATCCAAAAATATAATGCGGGCCTCACAAAATGCATGTTGTGGCTTTGCAAAATGGTTCAAATATGAAATCTTCTTCTCATCTAAAACACCATGACAGAGTTGTAAGTAAATCATATTCATATAAACAAACATCTTAGAAGAGCAAAACAGAGTGTTTTTACTCTTCTTGTGTCAGACGAGAAAGTTTGCGCCACCTCGATGCACCGAGGTCAAAGAGTTCAGCATGCCCAAGCGGCCCAAGCGGTTGAGGGCGGGAGAGTGACGGTCAAAGCGTCATTCGATCGCCTCTGCCAGTGATATGTGTCAATCATTCACAATCTCACACACTATGTCACCGTGGGAACGATAGGTCAAAGGTGTCACAACAGGTGCGCTGACGTTGTACATATTGCATATTGTTTTTATTTCCACTTAACACACACACAGTCGACTCGTACGCATGACGGCCTCATGCCAATAGAATTTGTTCCATCCTGTTGTGCCGTGGAGGCTCGCGCATTGATCCGTCCGATTCCGAAGCATCCCGAGATCGATTTTTCATCAAATCCAACGGAAGCAGTCTGTTCAGATAAATCCATGGCGCGTCACTCGGATGACATTACTTCAACCATTACGTGATCCTGAAATGTACTTTTTTGATATTTTTATACAAAGTGAGACGACAATCCAAATGATCTCAGATGAGAAAGGAGTCGAACCGGGATATGGGCAACCCCCCCCACACATTCATTCTTTAAACACCAAACCACTGAGGTTAGGGTTTCCACTGTTACTATTTTTATTTCATCCTGTCGAATCCACAATTATCGGGGCCCGAGTGGTCTGTTGTCGGACTGAGTTAGCGTCGATTGTGTTGTTTATTGTGTGTTTGTGCTGACTAATGGCGAGTGTTATGTAAGAAGAGAGGAGAGATTACCCCAAACCCATGCAGGCCACATTGTTAATCCCTCAACACAGCCCTACTGACTGAACTACGGCTTGGATGCTGTTGCAACACACACGAGGGACTCGTATCCCGCTGGCAACACACAAGCTAGCAGATACCACAGTCTATTCCTCTCAACCGCGCTTGTGTGTGTGCGTGTGGGCCGATGGCACTCCTGTAGTCCCACTGAGCCGCTATCATAGCTCATGTTTGTTTAGCATGCGCTCAGTGTAGACTTCATGTTGGTTTTATCCCGCCGTCGCTATCTCGGGGATATGAAGCGAACTGTGTCCCCCTTCTTTCCGCAGACTCTCCGTTTTCTTTAAATCTTAATACACACAAAGCGTGGGCTATATGGCACGCTTGAGTTTGTGTAGCCACTTTATCTACGCCATGAGGGATTTTCAGCCCTGAACCACTCCTAAACTCTAAATCTGCCTTGAAGTCATAAGTCCTCTTATGCCAATTTTCCTGATCCATGGAGGAAGTGTGTCTCCGAGGAGCGACAACAATATTCAATATTCACATTTTTCTCAGATTTAGGCAGAAGTTTGTTTGAGGCGCTGCTTAATCACAATTTTTTTGTTGGAAGAGGGGGGGGGGGGTATACATCAGAACATCTGAAAAGAAAATGATATTGTTGCTTTTCATTACCATTTGTGTAGAAAGAGAGATGTCCGATACCACTTTTTTCACACCAGTATGAGTACTCAACTCTTGAGTAGTCACAGATACCAATACCAAGTAGTTTGATATGAATGTATCCCAGAAAAAAAAGAAAGAAAAAAAACACAACAGCAGATAAAAAAATTTAAGAATGCGCTATATATCCAAATATAGCATTTGTCCTTAAAATTATTCATTTTTTATCGTAAAATGGCCACAAGAAAGTGGCCAATAGCTATCGGCCCAATACCTGATATCAGTACTCTCCCATCCCTACACAGTACATTTTGTAGTGTGCATTTTACTCTAAAGAGAGTAAAATTTACACTTGGAAGATAGTAAAATATTCAGAGTAACTTTTACTCAAAGTATTTTTTACTGTGTACGAGAGAATTGGCCTATCCCATGACAAAAAACAAAAACCTTTTTCACTCAGAAATTTAAAGTAAAGTTTAGAAAGAATTTTTTTAAATACATTTTACTAGTTTTTAAGTTACACAAGGGTCGAGGAACGAACTCACGACCTTCAGCTTGGGAGAGTGCCAATCTACCACCTGAGCTATGCCACTCCTAATGTTTACCAATATCCAAAAGGAGACCAAAAATATGGTTTTTGGTCTTGGAGGTACGAAGAGTCCAGCTGACACAAGTGATATAGTAACGAACAGTTGGAGTGGCATGACTCCCAACTTGAAGTTGTGGGTTTGTTCTTCAACCCTTGAGGGACTTTATTATTTAACAAATAATCATAATAAACTAGTAAAATGTAGTCAAAATCTCTCCTTGCAAAATGTACTAACTAAAAATCTTTAATAGTTTTTTTTTTCATGGAATGGGCAAATTCTCTCAATAAAAATACTTTGAGTGAAATTTACTGTGAATATTTTACTCTCTTCCGAGTGTAAATTGTACTCTGTTTATAGTGGGACCAAAATAGACTCTGTAAATTTACTGTGTAGTAGAAAGAGATACAAAGAGCAAAGTTATGAGACCCCAAAAGTGGCCATGGCTAATCATCCTCTATAAGAAGAGTGTGTAACGGCCATTATTGTCTTCTTCTTCTTCTTCATTTCGACCAGATTATGTGTGAAATGATTTCATTTTCTGCACTTGTAGATGGAGATCTGATTTAAGGTGAACAAACGTTAAAGCAGGCATTTAAAATTAGGAGATAAAAGAACAAGGAAGGGAGGGAGAATGAGACCGAGATAAGAAAGGAGAGCAATTAAAAGATTTAAGGGTTACATAATAAAGTAAGCGTGCATGCGAGTGTGTCTGCCAAAAATGTGCTTCAAGTGGAGGTTATGCTGTTCATTTGTACGCGCCAAAT
Organism: Vanacampus margaritifer; assembly: GCF_051991255.1. NCBI lineage: Eukaryota > Metazoa > Chordata > Actinopteri > Syngnathiformes > Syngnathidae > Vanacampus > Vanacampus margaritifer. The sequence continues at coordinate 16,022,852 of NC_135434.1, read as the reverse complement.
AGACATTGAGTGGAACTGGTAGACGTACACACACATATATAGATACTGTGATCAGATTACTTTTGCAAACTGTAGTCGCCCTCAGCGGGGGAATAACGAGCGCCTGGCTGCGCCCGTAACGGCGGCATCCAAAGTCCACACTTGAAAATTGCTGCTTATCTAACACAAAATCAGATTACTCCGTGTACCGTAGGTTTGTGTCAGCTTTACATTGCCACCTCGTTTTATGAATATGCATAGCGACACATTGGAAATAAAACACTTTTTCCATATGATGAGCAAAAAAAAGGGGTTTGTTCAAGTTATCAGTAGAGCGCACGTACGATTAGTTACTGTGTGTCTTCTAAGAGCATGTCTGTGAATGTTGCCACTAACTGAAGGTGTTGGCAGGTGCAACAATAAGCCTGTGACTTAGCCGACCGCATCTTTTCTTAATGACAAAGATTAGCTTGTTTTAGTTCTTGTAATCCCATTGAAGAGATTCTTATTAGGACTATCTTTCCTTCTCTTCATCCTCTCCTCTCTCTCTCTTTCTGTCGCTCTCTCTTGAGCAACCTCACTTAGCCCAAGTGCGTGCGTGTACGTGCGTGCGCCCGCGTGAACAACCGCTGCAAAGTTGCCAGCAGTTGACGTGAGGTCTCTTATCATTCCTTCGTAAAGGGAATGAAATTATGAAATCAAAACCGCTGCCGCTTTTCCTCACTCGACTCCAATTTAACGTTGATAATGTATTCTGTTAAATCATGCCACTAGAGAGAGAGAGAGAGAGAGAGAGAGAGAGAGAGAGAGAGAGAGAGCGAAAGCAGGTGAAGAGCAGAGCAGGCTGTGTGTGAGTCTTTGTGATCAATTTGCCTCCGCGAGAGATGCCCCTGGGGCCACTTTGGGGAGAACCTTGTTAGGCTGAGTTAAATTGTTGCCCGAGGCGAGCTATTAGCGGCCATCCCTGAGAGAGGACACACACATCGCATGCCCTCGCACTTAAACGCACACGCATGCATTCAAACGCACAGATCAGCTCCGACGGCCTCTCATTCATATGCTCGTGTTCACTCTGGATTCACTCGCAGGAATAGAGAAACACAAGAACCCTAACTTGAGGCAGTCAAGTGTAAAAAGATTCAGTTACTGGAAAAAAAAAAAAAAAGATGGCTTTCACAGTCGCAAGTGTGAAAAAAAAAATCAGGGAGTTCAACCAAAGTACTACAAATACCTTGGCTAAGTCGCTTAAGGATTACGTGGGTTGTGTGCAATTTCAGCCCATTTATCAACTGTACATTCAATATGTTTTTATTGCTTATAATGTTTCAACCGAGTTCTTCCCTATCAAGTAAAATTGAGCATAGGATTAAAAGACAAAAATAAATATCTGCTCTATCAGATGACAAATATTTTGTCATACACTATTTGGTAACAAGTAGTTTGAAATGGATATACAGTATGTATAAGGCAGCGGTAGACTCATTAGCCATTAGCAACGAAAGGATAATTACTAGGGATGGGCGAGTACCGATACCAGGTAATGAGACATTTGAACGATAGAAAATCGCCATTCATTTCATGCAATTTTAAGGGGAAATATTGCATTGATGTATATACGCCTTTTTTTTAAATTATCTGTCATTGTTTGTTTTTTGGGGAGGTGGGGGGATGTTATTTATCGAAAGTACTAGTGGTATCTGTACTTGGTATCAGTGACTACTCAAGCATTGCGGTTCACCATTTGGAGTCACTGTTTTAGTGCAATTTTACTTCTTTTTTTTTTTACTGTAGTGTGCCTATATTTTAAAATATATGAAGGTTTGAGAGTATTTAAACAAGAGGAAATGTGAGAAATGTTAATGCTTGTCTGAGAAAAGTGTATAAAGTGTGCAGTGAGGGGTTTTACAGCCTTAAAACGTGTTTTGGGAACGTTAACCCCAGCGATAAACAAGGGAACACTTTACACGGTCTGAAAAAAGTGGCATCAAACCTCTCTAATAATTACATGAAACTTTTGATCAAATGCAATGGAAGAATAGTTCTGTGTCCAATACAGCTTGAATGGACAAAATGAGACTAATCTAGACTGATTGTCTGGATCGGGATCAGACGATATTTTGAATTTTAGTTCAGCTGTAATGTCATAATTTGCCCAATTGATCAATGATGTCATTGATCAGCTCCACAAAATAAGACATTACATCTTATATTTAATGTTTATGTTCAGCATTTTTTGAATATTTGGTTGTTTTTTTTTCATATCCAATTCAATTGACGTTAATTATACATGGGTTTTGGCTACTCGTGGGCTGGGCCAGGTACTATCCCCCACGAATGATGGTGGTCGACTATAGAGTAAATATAAAAGTTTTTAAATAGATACTGTATATTTCTCAATCTTTGGATCTAATTGGTGATTGGTTATTGTTTTTTTTCTAACTCTTTGATCACTTGATCAGCCGCAAAATCTTGATCGTGTAAAGCCCATTGAAAGCACAATTTTCCAACATTACTGTAAGAAATAGATTAGACACACTGACACTTTATGTTGCATTTCAACGAGTGTCCTAAAAGAAGTTAAATGTGCAGTAAAACCTGTGTGATAAAATCCTATTTTAGTCTTCAAACAATTAAAACGGAATTGAAAGTTTGTTTTTTTTTTTCAGAAAAAAATTCTGGTATGGTGGTTTTCACATAAATGTTCGAATTCAGTATAATTCAATGTTGTTGTTATTATTATTATTATCATTATTATTATTATAAAAAGCAAGGATGATGTAAGGTACATTATTGGACCGACAGGCGTTATTTAGTACATACGAGGATGCGATATATTTTCTTCCTCCTCTCAATCTTCACATTTCACATTTCTATAGTGAATCGCAGCCTCCTACACGGTTTTGCATTTGATGCACACATTCAGTAGGCCTGATTCTAAAAGCTCACTGCTTCCGTTGCATTTAGCGGTTTGAGCGCTCCTTACCCTTTAAGTATACAAGAAATGAAGACTTTTGTCTTTGTCTTTGCCTGCCCTGGCCTGTCCCTCCCTTTCCTTCTATTAGTCTTTCTAACCTTTCTTTAGCTCTCTGGGATAGCCACCTTTTTTCTCTCCCTTCCCCCCTCAAAGACACACACACTGTCATCTACGATTAGACTCAAGAGAAACACCATAGGAGGAGCATTGAAGGAGGATGAGGACATGGCCAACGCCAACAAACGATATTTTCCCACCCCAGGAGGGAACGACATCACTCAGTGTGTGTAAACATCTTCTCCTGTAAGTTCGTTCCCTCGGTCCAAGCAAAATATGGACACAACCGCCCCGTCGGTGTCGCGGCTCAGCTCAGTGCGCGCGCACGTGCGTGTGCTGACGTGAGGACCAAGTCATGACGGCGATGTGCGTGCGTGTCTCATGGCTGACTTAAGGATCATAATGACCAGATGCAGACCTCTCACACTTGGACCCGTTCCACTCTGATGCGTTCACTCGGTCCTTAAGGAAAGGTTAAAGGCTGTCAGGGTCCTACGGGTCACTCAGAGGACTGAAGGGCGCGAGTATGTGCGTGTGTACAGTGAACATGAGAGGAAGATCAGAGGAGGCAGATGGGCAGACTCGGTGTGTGTGCGTATATGTTTTGGGGCAGGGGTTGGGTTTACCCTGTGGATTTTTTCCCACGCCTCCTTCTCCTCTTATCCATATGAGGACACATGCTGCATTGGATGGGAGACTGTGTGTGTGTGTTGGAGAAGGGGAGGGGGTTAAGCATAGAATGTCATACTGTACTGTCTGTTTTTTGCAAAGCAGCTCGCAGTAATTTATGCATTCAAGCATATCTGAATGTGTTGCAAATTTTGTGCGTGAGCGTGTGTGTGTATGCGAGAGAATCGATGCACTGGATAACAGCCAGTGGCCCCCTTCTGTTCCCTCTCTGCGGTGTCCAATCACACTGCAGCACAATATTCTTTGAGCAAGCTGCAGCTGATCCCAGACCTGCTATCTGAGCAATTACCCAGAGTGCTTTGTGGCTGCATGGCAAGCTGGACAAGCTCATGCCCTCTGACACACAGCATGGGGGTGGTAGGGCAAGAGAGACTGTTTTTATGACAGTTTGTACATATGTGTGTGGAGACTGTTGTGCTGGCAAAATGTGTGTGTGCGTGTGTGTGTGGGGGGGTGATGACGATGGATTTTATGGGGCTGGGAGAAGCAAAATGCATGTACAGTTCTTGACAAATTTAAACCACCGCCTAATGGAAGCGGTCAAAATTAATTGTATTTTTCTGTAATGATGAAGCCACACTGTAAAAAAAACTGTAATTTAACATTTCTTTCTGTATTTTAAACATACCAATTCATTTACAAAAATAAACTCTGATTTTACATGTCAAGTGTAAAATAACATGAATCACTGTAACTGTAAAAACACACAATATTTTTGTTCTTTTACAACAACAAAAAACTCCATTAGAAATACATATATTGATTTTTAAAACATGTTCACAAATGTATCATAATTTCACAAATATTTGTCTGTTATTTAATGGAATGAAATGTAAAATTCAACTTAAAAGATTTTTTTGTTATTATTATATTTACTGAGAAATTAGCAGTAAAAAAAAAATCATATTTTTACCAAAAGTTAAAATTACTACAATTTGTCTGTTATTTAATGGAATAAAATGTAAAATTCTACTTTAAAACATTTTTTAAAAATGATATTTACTGAGAAATTAGCAGTAAAAATCTTAATTTACCACAATTTCTTTGTGAATTGACAATTTTTTTAAAGTGAAAATAACTACAATTTCTGCAATGTCCTATAGATGGTAGCATTCGTTGTATTAACATTTATTTTGAAAGGACGTCTAATTTTATGAGAAAGTAACTTTCTGTTATTTCACAGTAATTTTCTGGCGCCCCAACTGCCAGAAAATTACATTTTTTTTTAAGATTTTTTTTTCACAGTGCACCAGTAACTCTTAAACTGAAGTAACATTTTTAGCACAAAGTAGTCAGTGGTTGAATTTGTGGCTCAAATTTGGTTACAAAAACATGAATTTGTGTTAAAGCACAAGATACTGGATGGACTCAGACAAATAAGTGGTGGTAGGTCTATAGTAAATGTGTTCAGTCACTGTACATGCTGCAATAGCGTGACAAAGACATGTTTGGCGGCAGGGGTGGGACCCGGCGGCAAGGGGGGCACGCCGTTGCCGATGTGTGTGGCATTGTGATTATTATTTTAAAACACAGCAGGCTGTAAACTCACACAACTAGTGGAAGGTTGTTTCAAACCTCGTGCTAGCATGGAAGCATGCGTCCATCCTGAGTTTAGATGTAAACAATCTGTTACTAAATACTAACAATGGAAGCAATCTGGTCAAGTTGTGAAAGATACTAAAAAAAAATAAAAAATACAGGCTACTTTTTGTCTAAGGTGACCAGATGTTCCGGTTAAACGTGACTTGTTTTGAGCCCTGTGTCTCAACTGCCCATAGATTTTTCCAGTCGCATTATTTCGTCCCGCTTTTACACAGATCCTTTGCACACAGTTGTCATACCCATTCATACGACTAATCTAACTACATCTTATGGCTAACAGGCATGTTTTCATCATACCGAAACCAGAACCACAACTTCCTGTCTCTGTGTCTAAGAATCATGAGAAATTTAGTCATCGGACACATTGCAATGTGTGACCAGCACGAAGTTAACGGCACAGCCAGCTTCAAATAGCTGCCGGGACCAATCAAAAAAAGGTTGGATATTGGTCAGTGCAATGAATTGTTTAGCGCCGTTGAACTGTCAAACAAGATAGCATTTTGCATTAGCTAAAGCAATAACACAACGGTCACCATATTGGCTACTGATTGAATTTATTTTTTTTTTAAATGCCTGGTGAGAATTTATAGTCTATTTGTCTATCAGCAAAATTTTGAAAATCTGACTACCCTAATTTTGGCCCACTCCTTTTGCGGTATCAACCACTCTGTAGCTAAAGGCTGGCACTAGCTAGTTTGTTTGCAGTCTGATAAGTGGTAAACACAAAATGTCATTCTTCTCATATAAATCAAATATTTGTTCTTGTATTAGATGTCGAGCTGTTGCTTTTTTCTTTATAAAAAGTTACGCTCTGTTGCACTAATATGACTTTATCCAAAGTAGATGCAGTTATTACCATTTTGCCTACATAGCCTGTGGTGGAAGACCAAGCCAGATCATGAATATGTTACGTGTGCACGTGACGTGACAAGCTGAACTCATTTTTTTATCACTTGGTAGAAACATAGCTGAAGTGTGTACGGGAGTATTGTTTGGGATGTATAGCAATCAGGATTATAATAGTTTAGGATTTTTCATTATAGTTAGTTTTAACTCTTTTACTGCCAAAGACGTTAAATGACGTTCTGCAAAAACCTACGGAGGAGCGCCAAAGACGTTAAAAGACGTCCTCCCATTTTTTATTTTTTATTTTTTGAAACGGGTGCTGGGAAGGCTTGCAGAGCTCTCCTGAAAGTTTTAAGCAGGTTTTTTGAGCCTAATGACTATTTTTGGCCCCTAGAGGGCAGCGATGACTCTCTTTTGACAAGATCGGGTGGGCGTCAGTAGAGGCGGAGCTAGAGCGTTGAGCAGGAGATCAGAATGGAAAACAAAGGAAAAATGGCGGCCGGTCGCGAGGAGCTAACGCCAGAGCCGTTTTTTTCAAAGACCAAAAGCATCGCTAAAAAAGCACATTGTTGATGACGATCATCATCATCGATGATGAAGATGATGGTGACTCCGTGGTTGGAAAGCATTGACGCGGCAGTAGAAGACGTTAGATGGAGCTAGATGGAGGAGGGAACGGGCAATGGCGAGCGTTTGCAAGCAACTCTACACTTACAAGACGAAAGGCATCGACCAACGCTAAAATAGTACATTGATATCCATGATGATGAAGGTGAATCCGAGCTTGACGGCGAAATTGGAACCGCTGACGCGGCGGCTATGACGGTGTCGTAACGCGGAGCGCAACCGAGCACGCACAGGCGGACGTTCGATCGGACGACGGAGAGTGCCCCGAGTCCAATGCATATTCATCGGAGGAAGTGTGTACAGTCTGCTACTTGCTTTTTATTCCCCGGAAAAAAAGGCCGTCAAGAAAGTGTAACGTTTGCACGCAAAACGGACCAATGTGAAAGTGAAATTAAACTGTTGTGCGAGTCCTGGCGTCTCCTTGCACGCAGGAGAGCGTTACAAAAGGAAAAACTGTATTTGAAACATCCACATAATTGTAAGTAGTACCACAGTTGCACACATTTGTAAATAGTTTGCGAAATTGTTTTGTCAAATTGTTACACTGTTGAATGGAAATAAACGTATTTTGCAATCAAAAAACACTTTTTCATTGTTGGTGAAAGCGTTTTACAGAAGTAAAGCACTATTTAGGTGTTTGTGGCATCATTCATGGACAAAAAGAAGTGTACAATTCACTAGAGTGCATGAAATAACATCGTTTCACAAAAAGCTCTTTTTCTCCGTTTTTTGTTTCAAAAGAGAGAATTTCGGTGAAAGTAACCATTTTCTATTGTTGATTACTGAAGAACGGAATAAGGTAGAAACAAACTTTTTTTTCTGATGAAAGCTGAGAGTCCAATCTTTCATTTGGTAGTATGTGTGTTTTAATAGTCCAAACACAACATTTTCTGTGGACCTTGAAAGATCACTCAAAATGCTTAAATCGGCTGGCACTGGCGACAACCCGTTTTTGAAAACGTCTGGCAGTCAAAGAGTTAATTTCGTTTTGACCGTTTTTTTTTATTTCAATTAGTTCTCAAAGGAATTTGTTCATTTTTATTTGTTTGAAATTTTTGCTTTTTAGTTTAGTTTTTATTAGTTTTAGTATTATATTTAGTTTTTTTGTATGGATAATCTGTACAGTACAATATTTTAAAAAAGTATTGTGTACAGAAGTATATTATTGACAAAAACATTTTCACTACAATTATAGTTAGTTTTACAAATGTAAAATGTAGTTGAGTTTTTTTTAAGTATTTTCATTTTTCTTTGATTTCATCAATGAGAATGTTGATTGATAGAAATTAACATAGCATTTGTGTGTAAGGTGAGTGCGGTACTTTTCACAATACATTACTCGTTGAGTTTGAAAAGTTCTGAGAATTAAAGTAAAACTGTGTATCGAAGAGTTCTGAGGTCTAGCAGAAGCACAAGAAATTCCGATACAGTATAAACTTATAAACGCGCGGTGTTCAAACACAATGACAAACATGGAGAGAGAAACACAGACGTCTGCGTCAGAAGGAAGCAAAGAACACAAGCAGTATGGCTGACGGGTGAAAGTGACTGAAATTTAGTTTGTTAAGAAGAGCAAAAAGTCCGCAGCTCTTGACTGACTTTTTAGATGTTTCACACAGCAAGTGAGACAACGTGCTGCTCGAGTCCATTTGAATCCGTTGGCGGGGGAGCATTTCATTGATTTTAATGGGACAGTAAGATGTGCCAACATGAGAGGAGACACAGGGGAGATAACCCAAGCAGCATTCTTATGCGCTATTCCCAGAAGTGTGACTTAATTCACTCAGCAATCACAGCACCAGAAGTTTTTTCGCAGTTGGTTTTCATCATCAGCGGACGGGGAAAAAAAAGCTCGTTCCTCTCTCGGCTTTAGACGACAAGGATTTCTGCCGTGAGCTGGAAATAGATCATGAAATACCGAAAGTGAGATGAATTCCAAGTCACACAGCCACTTACAGCGTGGAGGAATACTCAGAGATGCGTGGCAATGTCAAACAGACTGAAGTGGAAGGGATGGCGAATAGTGATAACATAATTCAGAGTGTGTAAGACATCTAAGGCCGGCGGCAGACTTGTTCGCATTTAACAAGCAGGCTTCGGGGGAAGGAAGGAGAAAGTGTGGATCTCCTTCATTCTCCCACAAGATATCTCGTTAACTTGGAAAAGAAGCGATTCATATTTTTAATATCGTGGAAATACCACCCACAGTCAACCCCTGGGACCTCGGGAGTTTTGTTTGCCTTTCTGAAGTGCCTCGCGGTGGCAAAAGTTAGGATGGGAAGTGATATCAACTGCTCCGTTAGATGGGAAACGACAGCACCGAGCTGGAGTTTATAGTCGCTCGTGTGTGCAATCGTGTGTTTTGTGTCGCTCTGGGTGCTTTTCCGTCTTGGAGCCATCCCGCAGGCTGAATTAATGAAACATGCATGTCCATTCTGCCTCTTCTCAACAACACGCACAAGCTTTACATGTACAGCAGCACCTAGTGGAGTGCATTTGCCGTTACATGATTAGTGTGTAATTCATGTCACTATCTTCATATACATGAATTTCTGGCTAATAAGTGTGTGTTATAAGATGAAACATTGTAACGATGCGGGCGGCAGCCTGATGCTTTTTTTCCCACCCCCGAGTAGCACATTGTAGATAATTAGGGCTCTATTTAAAGAGGGGCAGCCCAGGAAATACACAGGAGAACCTCACTTCATTAAAAATCAATTATAACGCACGTGCTGCTGTAATATAGTCCTCATGGCCACAATCAGCTACACGCACACACACACACACGTGCAGAGTTAACAGCACAGCTATTTGGCCTTGTTCTTTCTAAAGTTGTCTTTCTCGTTCTCTCATGAGCTTGAGACTGATCCTCCTCTTAGCTGAGGAATCGCCAGCGTTGCAGTCCTGCTCTTACATAACAACTTCAGGATAAACACTCGCACTCCCGCTGGTCAACAGGGCTGTCACTCACTCACTTCAGACGTAACTCCCCACTCTGGAGAGGCGAGCTCGCTAGGAGGAAGGTATCCTCCAGTTTTAGTTTGTTACTTCCTGAGTTACAACAACAAAATGAGATGGGAGATTCCTTGGTCTGAGTTTGGAGGTTAGCACCTAAAATTTAGAACTGAAGAAGCCTTTTGGAATAAAGGTGAAATCAATTAACCATTTGTTTATTTAACCAGGAGGACTGAAAATCTACACAAATAACTATCAGGATAGGTTTTACATCATGTAAAGAGGAAGCCAACCAGAAAATTTTCTCCACAATATGTTCCATGCAGCCCCACTAGTTAAACAGGATATTCCGATTAATATTGTGTTTGTGGAATATGAGCTAAGCAGCAAAATGCAGCCCTTTTTATCCATCTCAGGGGGTGGCCATTTTGCCACTTGCTGTCGACTTAAGATGACATCACAGTTGCTCAGGGCTCAAGAAACAACAAATCACAGCTCACCTGTTTTCTGAAGCTGAGCTGCGATTGGTTGTTACCTGAGCAACTGTGATGTCATTTTTAGTCAACAGCAAGTGGCAAAATGGCCGCCCCCTGAGATGGAGAAAAGTGGGAGGAGCTGCTTAACTCATGTTTTACATACACAATATTAATCACAATACTGTGTTTAGGGGCCCATACAAAACATCATTTGGAAGAAAAATGTTGGTTTGACTTCCCAATTAACTAAGAACACACAAGAGTTTTTTTTAAATTTAAGCTTGTCAAGAGGGGTTAGACCAATGGTTTTTAACCTTGGTTCAATTGATCCGCAGGAGTTGGGTGAGTCAGTCTCAGTTCGGCAGAGGTCAAGACACACACCAATCTCGAACAATTTGTGATGATGCACACCGCTTGGCCATCATTGGTTGCATGTGATCACACTAGATTTATTGGCCTATCTGTGCCGCAGGGAATTTGGTGCGCTCAGTAGTCGACTTGTGGCCGTTGTGATTTTACATTGTGTGATTTCTTTATTATTGTAATGCCTTCATACTAAATATGTCGAACAAAAACAGGAAGTGGTGGGACGACTATGTTCCATATGAATTCCCATGAATAACGGAACGTATGGTGTTCCACAGGGTTCCTTTCTTATTGTGTCTGCTGCCCATGGGTTCCATTTTATGTGCTCTATAAATATAGTTGAGTTGAGATGAGTTATGTGATTTGCAATGTCAAGTTGAGCAATTGTAGTCCGGCGCAACTAGCTATCTAGCAAAACTAAAGGCACACTTTCTTAAGCTGTATGAAGATGGGGAGTACAAGAACACAACACTTTCTGAATTCAAGGTGAAGAGAGCCAGATTTGATAAAAAGGCTTTTCTCCCCGTTCATTTTGTTCACCAGTAAACCCTATACCTATTTCTTGAACGTCTGGAGAAAAAACAACAACTTTACTTTATGCCTTCAGTACTTTGCTATAGAAATTCACTAGGTTAGTGTAAACATCAGTATAACTTTTCAAATACATACAAACCATGGTTTGAACACACAAAAATCCAAATTCTGCTTTAATCCATAGCAGGCAGAAAGCAAGTATTGTTTACAAAAGGAAGAAGTGGGAGTCCTGTGCTTTAACAATTCCTAAATCCTCAGCAGCCATGATAGGAAGAGACGGGAAGGGGGGTGGGGAAGGGGGGGTGCAAGCAGGACACTCGGTGACATCACTTCCTTTAAGAGTGCGACAGCTTAGCGCATCATTGCTGTGACAGCCAGACGAGTGCAGCGAGTGGGTGGTCACCCTGGCAACAGCGATGCTGTCATGACCGTATCTCTATATCCTACCTGACAGTCCCCGCTGGCAATGAGCGCATCACATGCGCACGGCCGACAATGCGCACACCCACACACACATTTGCAAACACGCACACGTGCCATACACGTACTTCACTTTTCTTGTCTCTGTATTTGTGGAAAAACTCACTGGAACACAAACGCTGACTGAAACAATGCTCATGCCCACATGCCTGTGTTCCTTTGGGCAAAATTATATCGTACAAAGAGGAGTACAATCTCCTATGGGGTACGAAGACATACAGTGAATATAGATATAATGTAATCACTGGAGCAGAGCTGTCAACACGTGCTCATCTTGTACATGTACAGTATCCACATCACAGCAGCAAAAGTAGGCAGAATAAACGGAATCATAAAATAAGCTAAGAGGATTGTAAACACCAGGCATGAATGTACGGTAGATGAGACGTTATTGTTGCTAACCAATCTGCAGAGTCCTAGACACAACTGACCCGTTTACAGACTATCTAAACAGGCCGTGTTCACTGACTTCCCCGCATGTGTCGTCTGCTCTGACCCATTTTAGAGCCAGTTGGGCGGGAATGGATGGAAATGGGTCAGGTCTTGAGCTGCACCATAACTCACAGCTTGAGTGGTGCTCGATTTATTTTTTTATTTTTTTTAAAGTGTGCAACCCTTCATCACTGATTCACACACAGATCACGAAACAGAGATAGACCGATATGTTTTTACAGGGCCAATACCGATGCTAATTATTGGTAGTCGAGGAGGCCGATAGACGATATTTGGAGCCGATATTCGTTTTCAGTAAAAAGGAGAAAAAAGATATTGGTGTAAAAAAAATTGAAAATACAAATGCCAATCTGGACTTTGTTGTAATGTCATAGTTAAAGCATGTTTATTGAAAAAAAAAAACGGACTTATCAAAATGTAGACTTTTTTTCTTTTTTATCCTAGACAATAAACAAACAAGGTTACCAGTATGTCTTAAAAAGTTAAATGGAAACCTTAAACAAGTAAATACCATAGCTCTCTTTTTTTTCTACAGTAAATATATTTTTCCCAAAATGTACGTTCGCATTTATTTGTTTTAATGTTAAACAAAAACAAATGGTTCAGAAAGTTTCCAAGGTCAGCAGCATCTCTTTAAATAAATGCTTCCCTGAGATTAAAAAGGTTTTAGATTGACTTTTTATCGGCCGTCAGACTTTTAAAAAAGGCTGATACCGATATTTGTCAAAATGCCCAATATCAGACAGGCTGAATATCGGTCTATCCCTACCAAGAAGTACAAAGCAACACTGGCCCATTGTTTGACTTTGACTTTTGATTATTTGGAGAAAATGTCATTTCTCAGTGGATCCAAAAGTTAGTCAATGGTAATCCTGTAAACTATTGTCGTGCGTGACATTGATGACAAATAAAAGGAATAATTCATCTGCATACTAGGGGTGGACCACTTATGGTGCAAGTTTACAGCAGTCACAGTCTATAACTATGCAGTCGCATTAGACAGAATTGTCTCCATTGATCCTCATAATGGATTATCTAATTACAAACACTGAACACTCATTCCTACACAAAGCTATTTCATTTGCGAGTGCACATAAAATGTAACATGTTGTATACGTCAGTATGCATAAATACACGTATGGAGCATTGACTCACCCACTGTGACTTTTTCATCGGGTACATCTTTACAACATAGTAAGATCAGAAATCAGACAGTAAAGCACCATTTTGAATACATATATTTTCAATACCACTTTTCTTCAGACCGATACCAGAGTGAGAATTCTTGAGTAATCACTGATACCCATACCATGTACCGATACCACTTTGATATATGAAATCCCCCCCAAAAAACAATGGCAGATAATTTGAAAGAAAGACCTATATAACCAAATATAGCATTTTCCTTCAAGGTACGGTCCGAAGTTTTTCCGTTGCTGTTTGAAAAAGCAACATTCAAAACCGACGTTGGAGGAAGCTGAGTATAGCAGCTAACCAGGAACGTGAAACCAGCCCACCAATCAGGAGATGACGTTCACAGAGCCGAATTTACATATGCAGACAAGACACAGGACTAAAGCTCCGAATACGTCTGCGGAAAAAGTCCACCAATCAGGAGCGGGCATTCGCACAGCGAAATTTGCATATGCCACTGATAGTAGCTTGCCTCCGAGGCTTTGCTAGAAAGAAAACGTTAAAACGTCCCGGACAGTCCAAAACAAATCTTTCGGACCATAACTTTAAAATTGCATGAAGTCAATTCTTCTCAATTCTACTTCCTGATCATAAAATGGCCACAAAAGGGTTGCCAATCGTGAGCACCGATACCTTGAAATAAGGCCGGGTATCAGCATTGATACCGATACCATTCCCCCCCCCTTCATTGTACTTCACAGTGGCGTAGAACAGCACCATGAGCATACATTGCAATTGGACATCCCAAGTTTTGCAAATTTCTGTGGCTAGTCTGCCATGCAAACGACACTCAGATGGATTTGTCATCATTTCAAACCAAACGCACCAGATGTCAGACAACCTGAATGGACGAATGAATATCTTCGCAGAGTTTAAGACAGCGTTCAGCTCAGCACCACCAGCTTGTTGGGAAATCATTTAGGATTAGATCGGCTGCGTAATCTCTTTAGAGAGTGTGCCATCTCAGCAGACAGACCTGCCTATCACTGCATCCATCTACGTATCACTTAACAGGAACGGCAGCTTTCGCTTTCCAGACTATGGATGATAGGCTCAAATACACTCGCAGCAACAGGTGCGCTTGTGCGTTACATTGAAACAGTTGCTGTTGTTTATATATTGTGCCTTTGCTTTTGGCTGTACATGGAGCTGCCTATACACAGTGAGTAATATTTTAAAAGGGAAATAAATGTGGTGAATTTAGATTTGAAGATGATAAAGAAAAAGCTTAAATGTGAAAAGTGGGGACATTTTGATTGTGTGAGTGAAAAGGAGTCAGCGGTGATGCAACATCTTTTTTTTTTTTTCATTATACACAACATTACAAACCTGCAGGGGGGTTTTCCTTCTAGTTGAACACAAAGAGAAGAGACTCACATGTTGGAGTGCGTGCTCGGGAGCATGCATGTGGTCGCAGTCATTAGAGAAACTCCTGCAGACACACACAAGGTCTGCATGTCACACTGCCCTTGTGAAGGTGTTTTCGTAACTCTTAGACATAGCGTGTGTAGTACACGCATGCACACTGCCACTTCACAGGGGTCTTTTTTTTTTTTCCTGGAGAGCTCAGTATTGTTCATTCGGTAATTTTACCGATTTAACATGTCATCATCATTGCTCTCTCTTTTTTTTATTTATGTTTTTATTTTTTAAATTTTGTATGTGGGTGAGTATGTGTGTATTCATTAGTTCACCTAAAACATATTTTAAAAAATCCCCTACCGTTTACCTAAACCAAACACTTCACAGGGGTCTTACTGCCAAATGGGTCACATGCATTTTTCTTTTACTCTCCAGTGAAATTCAAAAAAATATCTAGACACAAGTTAGCGAGATAAGCATCGTGTGGTTTAAATCCTCTCATTGTGCACATTTAAAAATATTCTTTTTTTACATCTTACTGTGCTTTCAGCCCAAATCGAAGTAATACCATGCAAAATTTGCGGAGACAAATCGTCAGGGATCCACTACGGAGTCATCACATGTGAGGGTTGTAAGGTAAGACGCCACAAAAAAGCAGTGTGTCGGTTTTGTCCCGTTACCTGCGAGCGGGTGTTCATGCATTGCGTTGACGTGCAAACAGGGATTCTTCAGAAGGAGTCAGCAGAACAACGCGGCCTACTCCTGCCCCCGCCAGAGGAACTGCCTCATCGACAGAACAAACCGCAACCGATGCCAACACTGCCGCCTTCAGAAGTGTCTCGCCCTAGGAATGTCCAGAGATGGTGAGGAGAATTCATTTTATTCGACGGGTTTACATTTAGTCTCAGTTTGAATTGCACTTGTTGGTGTTCATTTAGTCAACTTCATCCCATTTTATTTAGTCAAGTTTTAGTCAATCATTTTAGTCTTTATTTTAGTCCTAGAAAATGTCATTTTGGTTTGTCTTAGTTAGTGTGGCGTATTATTTTTATTTCATCTACATGAATTGTTTTAGTTTGTATCCATATGTAGCTGCCCAGGTGATTTGTGTTAACTTCTGTATACACTGTAAAAAAAAAAAAATCAGCCATTATGTTATTCTAATTTAAGTGCATAACACGTTTTCACACATCAATACATGCTTTCAAATGTCAATGTATGTACAACTCACCTCAAACAGTTATTCACCTTTGAACTTATGTTCAAAGGTGAATAACTGTTTGAGGTGAGTTGTTCAAACACAAAGTCAAATTTGAATACGTGAACTTGACTTCATGTGCTAAGTTTAAAAGTAGAAGCCGGATCTTGTAGCCACAAAGCCATTTATGGTGCCTGAAAGTGTTCGTGGGGTAAATCAATACTTTTATAAACGCTCTATTGTCCTTCAAATTAATTTAAAAAAAAAAGGCTACTGAGGAACCTTAATCTGAACAAAAGTGGTGACTTGGCGGAAGAACACACCAGATCAGTCTGTTATCTGCCGCTAATTGCCGGTGGAACAGCAACCTAAACGGCCAGAACTCATATTGTTATGTTGGAACAATTCTTTTTTTTATAAGTCATGGACAGTTTATAACTTTGTTGCTTCATTTGATTAAACGTATAATTAGTATGTGCAAAGAATTTAGCGCATCATGGTGAATTTTCAATAAACAGCCTATTCTTCTTTTTTTTTACAGTGTATATTTCGCTTGCAGCTCCTAGCTTAGCTCATACTTCTGTCTGCATTAACCACATTTGCAATCCAACTGAAACCGTAGTTGCCCAACTAGCATAATGTGTCTTAGTTAGCACAAATTCAACTTCACACACAAATATATCAACAAGAGGCTATTATCGCTACATGCTACAAGCTAGTAACTTAGCCAGCATTAGTTTGCGGTTGGTTTATCATTATTGTTGGAACGTTATTTCCATTGGTTTAATGTTTCGTTATGCAAATCACCGCAGATTTGAAAGGGGGTGTGTCTCTTTGTGTTAGTGACGGATCAGATCGTAGAATTTTCGTCTCGTGTTTGTTTGTGAACTAAAATGTCCATACTGTAAAATGTCCAGTATTTATTTAGTGAACTACATTTTCGTATCGTCTTATTGTCTTAGTTATTGTTTATTAATGGAGGTTTTAGTCTCGTCTAGTTTTCATTCAATGACATATTTTTAATTTCCGTTAATGAAATTAACACTCATGGTGAGGCCCTTTTCATTGACACTTGTAACTTGTATGTGAAGTGAACAACGCAGACATAAATGCACAAGTCGGGCTGCGCTAAAACTGCTTCCTCAATCCTAATTCTTCATTTTATGTGTGTCTCTTTCCCTCTTTTTTTGTTAGCGGTTAAGTTTGGCCGTATGTCAAAGAAACAACGTGACAGTCTGTACGCAGAGGTCCAAAAGCACCAGGCACGACTACAGGAGCAGCGGCAGCAACAGACAGGAGAAGCGGAAGCTTTGGCGCGCGTTTACTCATCTAGCCTAACCAATGGACTGTCAACCCTCAACCATGAGATTGGGGGCACTTACGCCAATGGCCACGTCATTGACCTGCCCAAGGGTAGCCACGGTAATGGCGGTGGACTTCCAGGAGGTTACTATGGGATGGATTCCACCCAACCGTCTCCAGACCAGTCAGGTTTGGACATGTCAGGCATGAAGCACATTAAACAGGAACCAGTGTACGACCTGACACCGGTACCCAACCTGTTCAGCTATGGAGGCTACCAGGACAGTCAACTGGGACACAACAATGTCAGCATGGGAGAACTAGGTAAAGATGACATCTGACATGACATGTTTAGAAGGGTAATCAGTCCTACAAGGACAATGCGTGTCAGAATGATTGACAAATGTACAAAATGTACTAATCTATAGAGCCTTAGGCAGATACTGAATTGACTTACTTCCTCTTCCTCAGACCGCATTGCTCAGAATATCATCAAGTCACATCTAGAGACGTGTCAGTACACCTCAGAGGAGCTGCAGCAGTTGGCCTGGCAGACACACTCCTATGAGGAAGTCAAAATGTATCAGAGCAAGGTGAGTAGTTTTTATGACACTATGCGCATGTTTGATGTCAACAATTTACACTCTAGCATGACATGCATTATAAACTTGAATGAGACTAACTAAATTCATATCCTTCATACATACAGTATATTGGTTTCAATTACAAATATGCTATGATATAAAATAAGGCTGGATATCGATTCTAATCTCCTCAATCGATTCGATTTTGATTTTTTCCTGATTCGATTCACTTCACTTCAATCTGATATTGATTAATTATGGAACATCAAGTCTTCTTAATATCAAGGACATGATAAAAATCCACAAACATTAAATAAATTCCAAATTACATTTTGCGAAGTAAGTTAAATTATTTAGTGGTATAATCACATTAGTGTTACACAAACATTTCATCACTGCTATGTGAAAAGCACTTATGTCCATTTTTTCACCTTTAAAAAATATATTTTTTTATGTTTTTGGGATGTCTGCATTCAGTTTTGTCCCAATAACATAAAAATGGCTTATGTCCATTTTTAAAAACTCAAGTAAAAAAAAAATTATCCTTTTTTTTAATAGATTTTTACATTTTTGGGAATGTCTGCATTGTTTCATTTCAAAAACATAAAAATGTCACATATCAGCGACGATTTGCATTAGCAAGGATGAAAATATTTGCGTGATTCTAATTCAATAATTGGAAATATAAATTAAATAGATTCTGAATTGTCTTAAAGTACAATAAGTCATGTCTTTCATAAATGTAAGAAAATACTTTTAAAATTCATGTGAACCGTACATGTCAAGAAAACAGTAAAATACAACAAAAAAAACTATTTTCTTATAAATGTATAGGAAAAAGAGATATTAAAATAATCGATTCATGATTTATGAATCAATATCAAGCTCAAAAAGGATTTTTTATTTTTATTTTTTAAATCCAGCCCTAATATAAAAAAAGAACATACAAACAACATACCAGACTCTAACGAAGTAAAACGATGTGCTCTGGTTTAGCCTCGGGACGTGTTGTGGCAGCAGTGCGCCATTCAGATCACACATGCCATCCAGTATGTGGTAGAGTTCGCCAAGCGCATCTCAGGGTTTATGGAGCTGTGTCAAAACGATCAGATTCTCCTGCTCAAATCAGGTGAGTCCACACGTCTATTGGCCTTTTTACTCAGCCTGTGTGCACCAATGAGACTTTCCGCCTCCAACGTTCTCTGTCTGGCTCCCTCAGGTTGTTTAGAGGTCGTCCTGGTGAGGATGTGCAGGGCCTTCAATCCTCTCAACAACACTGTGCTCTTTGAGGGGAAGTATGGAGGCATGCAGATGTTTAAAGCTCTAGGTAAGACGTGATTGGCTGCATATTTCTGTCAGGTATGAATGACAATCAGGGCCAAGTGAAGGAGAAAATGCATGGATCATTTGTCCTGTAAAAATAGTTGTATTCCTCTGAGCATTAAGGACTACAGTAAGAGTAATGACTTTACTCCTCTCCTCTGTCCTCGTCTTTGTGTTTGCTCTCAAGGTTGTGATGACTTAGTGAGCGCGGTGTTTGACTTTGCCAAGAGTTTGTGCTCGCTGCAGCTGACGGAGGAGGAGATCGCTCTCTTCTCGGCAGCTGTCCTCATTTCCACAGGTCAGTGAACACCCCACTAATTATATTAGAATCAAAGTGGCAAAATCACATTTCAACACATTCATGCTGTAGTGACAGAATTGGCTTAAATCATTATTACTAAGAATCTCACAATTGCAGCAGATCAAATGAAAGCAGTGGTGGGGTGATCGACTTGGGCTTTGTTTTAGCCATGTCCAAATAATCCAGACAACTGAAATGCTTAAAAAGAGTCAAATGATACATCTCAACAAATCAGCAGTAAATTCGTATGAAAAATGAACATCTCTCTTCCATTTCAATACCCTTTTCAGATCGTCCGTGGTTGATGGAGCCCCGCAAAGTCCAGAAACTCCAGGAGAAGATCTACTTTGCCCTGCAGCACATTATGCAGAAGAACCACATGGACGAAGATGCACTGGCTAAGGTAGGCCTAAGCGTTGTAGCCGCAAACATCGTACTACAACGCATTCATGCAGCAGGGGATTTGAGCAGATATGAGGGACAGAAAAATGATCCGGGTCCCTCTACACTGTTGAGTTCAATTCAGCCAGGAAAAAAAAGAAGCTAATGCAGTTACAGTTACTTTTGTCACATTACATGTCTCTTTCTCCCGACTAGATTTCCTCTGACTGACTTCCAGACCTTAGCTGTTTTGTGTTTTGTTATTCAGTAAATAAGTATCACTTAGAAAATGTGACATTTTGTATTTATAAAATGTGCATTTGTCTATTTTAGTCATTGTCATGTTTCAGGCAAAGGTCAATGTGACGCATGCTTGCCTTTATGTCAAATGGGATTTGAACAACAAGTGTGATCTCAGTCACTTTGGATACACTGTAAAAAAAAAAGAAGAATAATAATAATAACATAATTTCAATGTTTATTTTACAGATTTTCCCTATATTTAAAAAATATTTCATTTTCAAAAATAGACTGTGATCTTAAATACTGAATGTAAAATAACATGAAATCACAGTAACTGTGAAAACGCACGCTATTTCTGTTCTCCCCCCCCCAAAAAAAACGCATTAGAAACACATATTTATTTTAAAAGTATGTTTACAAATGAATCTTAACTTCACAAATATTTGTGCTATTTAAGGAAATAAACTGTAAAATGTAACTTTAAAACTGGAAAAAAATGTGTGTGTGTGGGGGGTTAAATGACAGAAATTAAATTGTAAAAATGTGCAATTCTACGGTAAATTCGTTGTTATTAATTAACTAATGTATTCTTTTTTTTTTAACTACAAATACTGTAATGTCCTAAATGGTAAAATTCATTGACATTGTATTAACATTTATGTTAAAAGGACATCTTTTTTTTTCTTTTTTTTTTTTAAATTATTATTATTATTTTTTTTATTTTTTATTTTTTTTTAAAGGACATCTAATGAGATATAGGGAAAGGGAAAAGCTTGTGAGGGTGAATTATATGCAAAGGGGATGCTGCCTCTGCTTTAAGAAATCAGCACTAACAAACTAAGTATACATTTAATGTGAGCTAAAATTACACACACAAAAACAGTGGTCGTCTAATATCCCTGAGATTGTAGGTTCAACCCCCTTTGTGAACATGTTGAAAAATGCTATATAAATGAATAACCATAATAGTAAACTGTTGCCATTTTAAACCCAATATAATTTTTTTTTACATGTTTTGAAAGATGGATCACATTACTTTTTTTGTCATATACAGTTATATTACATCACACACATATTATAAAACCTCTTTTCATAAAATAATGTCATTCAAAACAACTAATAACAGCCCATTTCTGTAATTTTTAATCATTAACGTTTACCTACTATATTTCTAGGTACCGGTAATTTAATTGTTTTAAAATGTGAAAATGTTTCTAATTAAACATTTAAAAACAGCCTGAAGATGAGGCAAAATGTTGGGGAAATTACAACTGAAAACGGTATTTTATTTACGAAAAAACACATTTTTATGAGAAGTAAGAAAGAATACGTTTCTGTTATTTCACTGTATTTTTTTGAGGCCCCAGGTGCCGGAAATTTACTTGGGGGGTTTACATGTTTGTTTTAAACACAGTATATGCTTCCCATTTGATTTCCTGTCCATCTATCTAAATATCTTTCTTTTATCCCTCTTCTTTGTCAGCTGATCAGTCGCATCCCAACGTTGTCTGCTCTGTGCACGCTCCACACGGAGGAGCTTCAAACGTTCCAGCAGCTTCATCCAGAAACAGTCAACGTTCTCTTCCCCCCGCTCTATAAAGAACTCTTCAATCCCGACCCGAACTCTGCCATGTCCATGCCCAAGTGACCGCCTATAGCAACCATTGCAACAAACAATTTCAGTGGAGTAACAAGACAACGAGAGGACCACGATGTCTGACAAAAAAGAATGGCAATATCTACTATGTCCTTGTCATATTTCACCGCCCCTCTTGTTTCATTTGAGACTGGGAAGGAGAGCGATCCGCCAGAAACTTACAGTTACTGCCAACAATACTAGGAATGTCCAGCACTTATCCCATCCTGTTCACCGATACAGTCTGAAGAATGTATATAGAAATGAAACATGCCCCAAGCCACAACCTTAGCAGGGGCTTCTTGTCTCCTGACCAGAAATGTACAGACTTTAAAAATCAAGGAACAATTTATGTTGTCAGTCTTAAAATATGGGTACATTTATTTTCAATTTGAAAAAGAAAATCCTTTTGGTTGTTTTTTTTTTCTGAGATGAAGAAATAGTTTTAAAATGCTGAATGGGGGAGGGAAGTGTGGAATTAGAAAAGCTATTGTAGATATTCTCCTAGTACAGAGCGGATTCCAGTATTACTTCTGTTGAAATAAGTTAGTCCTAATTTAAATATACAACGGTCCACTGCGGCTGATTAATCCTTGTCTAAGTGTTTTAATTTTAACTGATAGTTTCTTGTGTACAGAATTGTAAAGTTAAGACTTGTAAAGGATTATTGGGTAAAACTGGGAAGGGATTTTCCTTTGTTTATATATAGAAGCCTTGTCTGGATTTTGTTGTATATGTATAGAAGGAATAGCATCTTTCTGATATAAATGTGTAGAGATGTAAAGAACATATGATGGAATAACAAAAAAAAAATGCCTTTTCAAGGTGAAAATGTATACAGTAATATTCTATATTGTTGCTGCAATAACTAAATCCCAAAAAGCTGGATTGCTTTTGAACAATCATACAGAAACAACCAATCTGAAAATGCAATTTCAAAATAAAATTCATCTCTTCATCAAGAAAACTCCCCTAACCATGCCCCATATACAGTATTCCTTATGAAAGGGCCTTGGCTTCAGGGTGGTGGGAATTTTCCCCACTGTAGAGCAAGATGAGAATAGAAACGTAATCTTAATTTAAGGTAACGTTCTAATCTTCAAAGACCTGAATCATTGCTGTATCCCCTCATCCCTCCCATCACTATTTGCACAATCGCGTCCCTGGACATCCTGGACCACTCCGGGCTGTGAATATGAAGGAAGCCAGTGAGCAATAATTTTACACTGCCTTTTTTTTTTTTTTTTTCAATCTTAAAGATCTCCTTTTCCATTTTTTTGTTATTCAGAACAGGGTAGCAATTTCAACTAAAATGCACTATATTAGAAGGTACTAAATTCCATCACAGGCTCTGTTTTTAGTGTTTAGACACAATATGGGCTGTGGTTAGGACATGCAACAGAGCACTGGTTGTCAGATGTAAACAAAAATCATCTTAAATACCAATGATCACTTCTTAAATGACAATTTATACCGAAAAATGTGATTGACAATCACCTTGCTTGTTTTTTGTTAGCAGTTACATATTTAATAGCACTTACAAATTGTTTATTTCGTGTGAAATTGTTCTGCCTTAATGTTTTAAGTATAATTTGGCCACTGAGTAACAAAAAGCTGCGTGAGCTCAACCGTTTGTTGGTCGGACACTTATTTACGAAAACTACAGACTTGGCTTAGGAGGTTTGTGCAGTTCTGCTTTTAGCCACTTGATGCTTCGTGACTGACAGGTATGACCATGATTTTCCTGAATAGACAAAACAAACCAATAATGATGCTTTTCGTCTTAAAGATTAGACAAGCAGAACATGATGACAGTAAATTAATTAATATAAATCATATATCATTTGGGAAAGCACTTCTGTGGAACTAACTACTGCGTATTTCACTGATGTTGTACTGTATGTGCACAAATGTGCTCATTTGCTGATATCTGAATACCAATGTTCCTTACACAGTGGCCAAATGTAATGCTTGTTGTATGCATGGTCATAATTGTTAAATTAGCTCAACTCAAACATGGATTTCGTTTATTCAACCTCTCGCCCCACAATCGGAATCAGTGGCCGGTGACTCTGTAAGACAATCACTTGCTCATTAAGGCTTGATGCACTACACAGCATCTCTCAGGGAGCAGCTCTTTTCCGACTTTGCATTAGAAGAGGGTTTAATATTTTTGGAATTTACAAAAAAAAAAAAAAAATACAAGTTTTTAATTATAATAGAATGACTTTTTGCGAATAAAAAAAAAATGCAGCGTATGCTAGAAATGGAATCTGCCCAGACAAGGCTTTGATTAGTATGTGTCTGTGTGTGCAGGGCATGAATTCACTGTCCAAATGTTGTCAACGCCCAGATTATATGATAAGCATTGTGACGTATTATAGCACAAGGAGAAATCGTATCAATGTGCTCTTGTCATCACTTATGTTGACTGCTTATTTTGCTGCTTTTGGGGCCATGTGGGAAGTTCACGGGCAAATTGTGAATCATGCGACATCACAACAACGCAGGACAGCGAATTCCAACTCTGACTCTGAAATTTTTGTGTGAGATGTTTTTATTTTATTTCCCTTGTTAGACTGTGAATCAGAGAGGTGGGATGGGCTTGTGAGAGGATGTGCTGGCAAGAACGAGTGGTAACATAACACTGTAAGTAAGACACTGTAGCAATAAGAACTGGAGGCATTTACTACTGTCATGTTTGCATTGTAAGATTATTTTTTATTTTATTACTATTTACTATTATTATTGTTCTTCTTATGTCTACTATTCTCTATTACTATTAGCCTATTGTTGTTCTGTTATATTTGCATGACGTTTCATTGCAATGAAACATTTGGGGCATATTTGTGTTTTCTCACGATATTGTGGGGTTCTGGGAGGGATTATTGGCAAGGGTGGGTTTAAGACGGGATGCAGAATTAAGTCAGTTTTAAATGATTTTCCAACAATATGAAGGACTTTTAAATAAAATATTATTATTTATACACAAGGAATTTAAGAGATACTGTTCAACTTGGGTGAAAACGCTTTTTTTTTTTTTCTAGAACTTTTGAATGTGTGAGTTGCTATCACCAGTCAGTGAACGGCCCATTCTGTACTGGCCTTATTGAACCGGATCAGAGACCCTCATACCCATGCTGTGGGGGAAGGTCAACTTTTCTGAATGTTATGGAGTCGTTTGTTCAGTGTGAGGGACTGAACTCAGTACGCCTTTACCACTCCATCAACACAGACAAACACATTTGCAAGCGCACAAGAAAACTAGTCCACATTCCACATGATGGCTCTGACAAATTGCACCGACATTTTAATACACTTGTTTTTGAAGTACATTTCCAACACTTTGTCCAACACACTAAACCCATAAAACCGTCCTACCTTTCTTGAAAAACACCCGAGTGTGTGTGTGTGTGTGTGTGTGTGTGTGTGTGTGTGTGTATGCATGTGTGCCTGTGTGTGTGTGTGTGTGTGTGAGAGAGAGACAGCGATACAGTGAGACTGAGACAATGTTTTGTCTACCAATGCTTTGTAAGCTTTCTCGATGCATTACACATGCGTGCAATTCAAGTAGTGTTGAAAGTTGTTAATTTATTTTTTAGAATGTCTTTGCGTGCAAGTAAGAGCAAACAAAATAAAATGTAGCAATCTGTAACCAATACCTAAAATAAGGTATTTGGGGTTACAGAACCTCTTTTACACAGGACTAACAAAATAAAATAAAATTTAAAAAAATCTACATAAAAAAAAAGGAAATGTTTTCTTTTGTTTTCAAAGTGCCATAGCTAGTGAAAAGAGGAATGATTGGAAGTGGGCCGTAGATGCTTTACTGTCTTGAGTTTACTTGAGAAACCAATCATGAAAACTGGAAACTCAAGGAAAACGTGCATTTGATGACACTGGCAAACAGGTTTTTTTTACATTTTATGCTTTCTTCATTTGGTCATGTAGGACTCTGCAGGACTCTGAGCTCTGACTATCAATCCATGAGCTCCTCTGTGGAAACACTTTCTTTTTCACATCAGAATGATATGATGTGTGTGTGCATGTATACATTTGCATTTAATTGCGTCGCAGACACCCACGTTACGGATTAGAATGGGTTGAAGTTCAGAGCTATGCAGGGCCCTTTACTGAGTCCTCCTTTGATATGTGTACATACAATGTGAAGGTCTGAAGTGTTTTTTGTTAAATTCTATATTTTATCGCTTTTTGTAGACATTTTGTTGTGGGAAGAAAAAAAATACAATAAATTTTATGGGTGAATTTCTGTCTCGTTTTCCTTTCTTACACGTACACAACAATATTATTGATTTGAGCAAGGCACTTGTATAACTGCGCACCTCGGATGATATAATTGAACCATGTAGATAGATTATCCTTTTTCAGCAATTCAACTTTGCTCATTAAAAAAAAAACAATATATTAGCATATACTGTATATGACATGTATGATACTTGAAATGGATACATTTGTGTAAGTCACTAATTTTAATTTGTTGCTTTTTTTCTTCTTCTACTGTATCTGTTGTATGCCAATCAATGTGTTTAAGGGCTGAGCACAGTGTGAGTTCCGAGTTGTCCGAGCATGACTTGCAATGTAGGTGTGTCCTTTTTCCTACTTCATGGCTCAAAGGGAACCGGTGCTTTTAGCCTAGACGTTTTTTTCCCCCTCATCCTCTCGTTCTGCTTCCCCTGGCGTGGGCTCTGCCTCAATGCTGTTCTTGCATGTGTCCAGATGCTTCCTTAAAGCTGAACAAGAGAAACATCAGTAAGCGACATGTCGCTCCAATATGATAGTCATTAGCACAAGAAAGAGAATACTGACAAGGCTTTGAGGAAGTCCATGATTCCATCATGAATAATTTGGTTTGATTTGTTATAGAAATCTTGGAGAGGACATAAGAGGAGGAAGAGGAAACACAACATACCTTTGAAATATCAAAACAACTGTGACTGTATGTTTGTGTGTTTGTTTGCCGCGCTTGTTTGTTTTTCAGCACAGTTCCTTTCCGAGCAAGTTATCCTCTAGATGCTGGTCTCGTGTCTACCCAGAGACATTAATTAATAGCTAATCAAAGCTAATGTCTCAGCAGCACATTGCCAGCACAAAGACATGATTAATACGTAATCAAAGGCTGCGCAGCGCAAACGCACAAAGCAGAAGCCACCCCCAGCCACCCCGCCTTCGAACACCACTGTTGTTATAGAAATAAACGAACGCTCGCGGCTTAATTAGCTGGCTGTTGAGATGTGTTGTCTTCATTTGAAGTTGCTGAGGATTTATCTCCGAGCCAACTTTGGCCTCCTGAGTGACAACATTGAGGTGACATGGCGCATTAACTCGGAACTCATATTTTATCGCACGCTGTCTTCCTCTCGGATTTCAAATCCAATTGCTTTATGAACTTTTCTAACCTGAGAGGCCCAACGCGTGGCAGCAAGCACCGCAGATGTGTTTTTGCAGAAAAGCATTGATGGCAGAATCTCCAAGGTTGTCAGGGCCAAATAGCATCTCGCCCATGCTGCTACAGTGCAAGGAACAGAGAGAGCATCAAAAATGACAAATATGATTTATGTTAACTTGTTTTAGACAACCTATGCAGAACTTGAGATAAGTTCTACTGTTGAAGTTGGTGTATACCTGTGCATTTCTGCCATAATGACTGTTGGATCGGTCAGCTCCTCACCTACTCCTGTCATATGCAAAATACACAATTCACAAAATGTTAAGGGTTTAGGCTTCCAGATGACATTTCTGGATGAACCTAAATGCATTAAAAAAAAAACCCTTTACAGATTAAATTAATTTGACTTTCTCAAAACTTCTGAATGCACTTGTCCACCTGTTTAATGTGCCAGTATTTTCTGCACAACTTTCTGGTCTTAGACATGGAGCTGAAACGCAAAATTCACTACAGGTGTTTTTATTTCTACCCATTCTATTTCGAACATGCATAGAAATAAAAGTACAACTTGTGTGTGTGTGGGGGGGGGGGGGCAGCAAGCTTAAACCTGTAAAATATAAAGGGAAAAAAACAGCAAAAAAGTTAGAAATAAAAAGAACAATATATACTGCTTACACGTTCAAAAAGGAGTAGGAGGCACATACGTATCTATTCCTTCCCCCGTATATTTACTTCATTATTAATGTCTTTCATATCTATCTGAACATAAAATAAAAATCCCAATATTCAAATTTATAATACATTGCGCAACACCATTTTTTTTAATTTACAATCACTAACCCATCAATATAATGGTTGATACTATATATGATACTATCTTGCCTACACATCATCAACAATATACATTCACGTTACAGCTTATTCCAATTCTGTACTTAACCCAGCCGCTCTTCCTCTTCATACCACTCCAAAATATTTCTTTTATATTTACTTTTGAACTGATTAATTGTTGGAAATTGTTGCAGTTGTCATGTTTGGGTTCTGTTTTTCTTTGTGTGTCTCCCTTGGTCTTGTTAAGTGTAACTTTGCCCTTCCTCGTGTCAACCAATCAGTGCACTTAGCCACTTTTGTCTTGCCCCAGGTGTGTCTTGTTTTGTCATTATTGTGTGTTTATGTGTATTTAGTCTCCTGTGTCGCCTCTGTCGGTGTCGATTCATTGTTGTTTTCCTCCCGTCATGCTGCCAGTTTTTTGCCTTGGTGCCCCCCTACGTTTTGTTTCACTTGCCATTTGGAGTTTGCTTTTGTTTAGTAAAATTAAATTCCTTTTTTTACATCACCTCTGCCTCCTTGCCCTGCTTCCCTGCGTTTGGGTCCGCAACCACCACTACCCCCGTGACATGACTTGTTACGCAAAAAATAAAAAAATAAAATAGCTCGACATGTGCATTTAAAAGTTTAGAGAAGATCAATTTAAAGTAACCTGTAAAAGTTATATTGCATTTAGCTCCCAATTATATGTGACCAACACTTACAGGTTTGTGAGACTCACCTTGTAGATCAAGTACCAGCAGTTCTCTGCATGAGTACTCATAAGTCCAGTGTGAGAAGGCTAGGAGTAGCTCTTCCAAAGAACAGGAAGGTGTGATCTCCTCTCCTGTGTTGTTGTTGTACTTTTGGAAGTTACCAGACATGTTCCGTTCAATAGTCAGCCACTGTCCATTCGAATGCCAAAGCACCAATGACACATCCAAAAATCTGGCACGGTGACATGACAAATTAATATAGAATCAACAATGCGTAAAAGTGCAAAAGTGAAATCACACCAATGCACATACTTTGGTGAATGTTTAATGCTAGCAGGTTTGAGATGATTAAAAACTTGCATCATCTTGTGTGCTGCCCTCTGCTGCTGGATCTCCTTTAACAAAACACAAAATCTCACATTGAAAATCGCAATGGACTATGGCAGACAGGCTTAGAGAAGTCAAACAACTTGAGACAGCATCCATGAGTAATTACACTCACGCCTGCCACTTTAGTAGCACAGAGAGCACATGTTAATGATATCAGCTGTAAATGTCCAAATTTGCCTCCAACTGGAAGTCTAAACAATGTCATAGCTTTAAGAGTTTTTGAACTAACCCTCAAACAAAGCTGCAGCGCTGTGCTACCATGAAAGTACTTCTGCCAGGCAGACACCACTTCTGGTCTGAAGGCTTTGACCACGTACACCGTTCCAGTTATGAGCGCATCCTTTTCGGCCCAGGTGCATAGCACCCTGCAGCCCTGCCGCAGGCCCCCATCTAGCGAACCCTGTTCACTAGGAAGAGGCTGAAGCATTGCAGACAGGCCTCGAGAAGACCATGAGGAGACTGTGCGGGATTCAGGCTCAGCCTCTGAGTGAACTTGCTCCAGGAAGTAAATACTCACCTCTTCGCCACCTACAAGAAATGACAGAGCAAAAGTAAATGGAGGGTGTTGAATTAATATTAGGATAATGTAAAATAACAGTAAGCAACTAGAAATTATTTGATGTGGATATGCATCAAAAAGTGTACCTAGAATGGAAACAGGAGTAAATGGGATGGTGTGGGCCAGTCTCATCAGATTGTTTCTTTCCATGGCTGTTCACATACACAAACACACAAACTTAGTAAGGACTTAACTATTCCATAATAGTAGCGATATCATGGCTGCAAAAGATGAGATGCGTTAAAAAATACATATGTGATATTACGGTAATATATGAATACAATTATTTTTTCTGTAAGTTCATTTTATGAATACCTGAATAATGTGGATACAACATATCCGTGGAGTGGAATGAGGAACTCCCTGAAATAATGACAGGACAGTCATTTTGTACTATGCACACACACACACGCTCACAAATCAATTTTAGAAATACCTTCAGCAACAACACCACTCTGCAACCTAGAGTAGGCATACAAAAAAAAAATGTTGATTCAACGATCCATGCACATTAGTCAGCCAAAAGAGGGCAGTCAGACAGAAGGCAGACTTACGAAGATCTGCGGCTCATTGATCTCGCACAGCTGCTCCATGCTGAATGCGTGGGGCTGAAAACATCCTGATTGAAACACACACACACAAACACACCTCTGCACTGTATTCCCTACACTATATACTTGATTTTATTGGCATGGTTGCTCAGATTTACAGTACCTGATGAGAAAAAGTTTGCTTCTGCAAATCCATGGGATCGAAATCTTGAAAAAAGAAAAGTCAGCAAAATGTTAAACGTTATTAAACAATAAGATGGCGAATAACATGCATTTTGGTACTCTGTCATAACCAGCTTGTCGTTATGTGCCGCAATGTACTCAACACTTGCTGGCTAAAAGCTGGCATTATGTATGCACTTCATTTAAGAAGTGTGTTTGGTCCTTACTAAGTTGACTGAGGCTAGTTGAAGCTGACCAACATGCAGGCCCTCCTTTCAACCTTCGCCATCTTTTCCAGCAAGCGTCAGACAAAAATGTGTGCATGGTTCCCTAGTAAAACAAAAACAAAAACAATAACATAAGCAATTATACTGTTGCATGGGAACTGTTTTAAGGGTATGCATGAAGAAGACATACCAAATCCATCCATTTTCCTAACCGCTTGTCCTCACAAGGGTCGCGGGGGTTGCTGGAGCCTATCCCAGCTGGCTTCGGGCAGTAGGCGGGGTACACCCTGAACTGGTTGCCAGCCAATTGCAGGGCACACAGAGACGAACAACCATACTCACAATCACACCTATGGACAATTTAGAGTGTCCAATCAACCTGCCATGCATGTCTTTGGAATGTGGGAGGAAACCAGAGCACCCGGAGAAAACCCACGCAAGCACGGGGAGAACATGCAAACTCCACCCAAGAAGGCCGAAGCTCGGACTCGATCTCAAGTCCTCTGCACTGGGAGGCGGACGTGCTAACCAGTCAGCCACAGTGCCGCCCGACATACCAAATATACTGTCAATATTTAAAAAGTAGAATATTGGGAAACCAACTTACATTGTCTGCATTGATTTCCTGTATTTTGACAGTTTTCCTCTTCGGGCTTCTTCTTCTGTTCAAGGCTTGGGTAAAGTCAGATGACTTGGACCACTCTGTAGAATCAAATATTAAAAAACACTCAGACCAAACGATTCAACGCGTTTTCAAGCCGAAGCTTAAGTTCACTCATATAATTATGATAGGCAAAGTTCTAACTCACAAATGGCAATAGTACCTCTGCTACTGTTCCACTGCAACGATGTGTCATCTCTGAAACTTCTTTTACCACTTTGTATGTTCAGTGCTTCGTCAAGGTAAGGAAACGATCCCCCTCGTGGAATCGGGGATGCCCCAAAGAAAGTCATATTCTCCACACTTGATGACAGAGATCTGCAGTAGCCATAAGAGTAGGCCGACCTTGGAGATTTCATAAAAAGTCTGGTCTGGGAATTCAGTTGGCTATCCTCCTGGCAGAAGATAAAATTGTCAAAATCCGAGGTTTTTTCTAGGGTCAGAAAGAAGAAGATTCCTAGTAGGTCTCAATACTTCTAAATTGGAGAGATGTTCATGCACTCGCTCTTCCTGTTCATCATCTCCACTAACTTCTTCTTCCTCCTCTTCCATGTCAATTTCCTCACAATTTGGGTACAGGTGAAAATCGCAGCTCCACAGTTTAGAATGTGGTGACTCCAGCGGTCCACGTGACTCATGAGGTGTCTGATCACTGAAGCCACTAAGATGGCTTCCAACTCCATGAAGGTGCAAAACTGTAGGGTCGGATGCACTAGGATGGTGAGCATCAGGAAACTGTGAAGTAAAAAAAAATAAGATAATGATTTTTGATTTACTGTACTATTAAAAAAAAAAACATTTACATGCTATTGCAAGAAGATTGCAAGATACCTCTTTTACGCCATCCTCCGTTTGTCCTTCTCTCCCTCCCCTGCTCCCTCTGATTCCCAGGTGGGACTCCTGTGGCGCATGTCTAAGAAGGCAGCCTTTGATCAACGAAGGCGGAGTACTTTTATAAGGCTTGCTCATCAGTCGTCTCATATTTGCCGCATCGTAGTCCGCACCACCTCTGTGCAGAGTCCAGCTGTGAGGGAGGACGGGTGGGGAGGTTTGGCTCAGTCGGGACTGAGCCAGGCGGGTCTCCTCTTGATGTAGATTGTCAGAGGCGGAGAGCAGGGTCAGTGTGTCCACAGCTAACGCTGATAGGTCCTGAAGTTGACCCAGCTCAGAGTCCAGCTTTGTAAGACTGTCCTGAATGATGTCGACTTTCTCTGAGACTTCCCCCACCATCGTGCACATCTCTTCTGCTCTACTTGAACACATACTGGATAAATACATTTCTTGCACTGATACTGTACATTATTTCTAGATTTTTAAAAAAACTATACTACATACTACACAAATTGTGCAACGTCAAAATCGAAATGGCACATAATATGATTTATGATTATTATTAGAGCTGTTAAAATTTTTTAATCATATTTATCACATCTTAGAATTTTGATTAATCACGATTAATCGCTTAATTAAAAAGGCTTTTGTATCAAAAAATTTTGTCCACCAGATTTAAAGAGCACCTTTTATGCGTTATTTATTTATTTTACATTTAATGATATGAGGACATCTTCAAAATAATTTATCACTGCACACGCCCATCCTCCTCTTTTTCTAATCAGTTAATTACTTGCATAATTTAAAATGGGGAAAAAAATAGTTTGACATGAACAAATATCATTAATGTCATACGTAAACATTTATTAAATGCTTTACTTTAATGCAAGTAGTTATGTTTATTGCTCAAACACAACCTGTGCTACCTTTAACGTAACCATCCTCTGTCAAAATAAAGGATCATCTGTGGTCAAAATTAATATTGCGATTAATCTGAGTTAATACATGATTAATGCGATATTTTTTTTGTGATTAATGAATTAGTTAACGCTTTAACTTTGACAGCACGAGTTATTATACAACCTGTCAGCTGTGACTCTGATCCTGTTCATCTGACTGCTATGAAGATCTTGATTCTTCTCAAAGAGGTAGGCCTGTACACATTTCTCCTCAAATTCATAGAGCTTCTTGCGGTCATCACGGGCTAAATAGAGCTCTGGCGAAAGTACCAGAAAAGAGGCTGTAGTACTACACACTTAATAATCTACAATAAAAAAAAAAATCTAATAACAAATTATACAATAAAAAGTAGTACTCACTAAGTCCGGAGCTTCTTTCATCTCCATCAGCATTTCCATTAAGTCGCTTGTAAATGGCTAGCAAACCAAAAGTCATGTGACTGAGGAGAATTAGGGGTGAAGGCAGCCATGGTCTGTCCTGATAGGTCATTATGTAGCGATAGCGGTTGTACTTCCACAATTTATTGGATGTTGATGCCATATCGAAGTAGATGTTGCTGAAAATAAAAAGACAATCTGCAGGTTAAAAAGTGTCTCCCTTTGTAATCAAATTTTAATGCAGACATATGGTAACTCACTTAAAAAATGCAATGAGAATGTTGACCATGATGATGTACTGAAAAAACATATAGACAGCTTGAAGGAATGCCGTGAGAAAGGAAGCGGGAGCACACGGATGACCATCATCACAAGCTGGTGATACAAACACATTCCATTCAGTCCAACATATTTGACAGATTAGTGTAGATTATAAAATGCAAACAGACATCAATATTATAACACAAGAGAGTGATTAAAAATAAATTGGCATGAAAGCAACGCATTCTCTATTATTCTCTTTGAAAAAAAAGTTACACAGAGCCTCAACATATTATAGTTTTAAGTAAGATATGAGGTATTTTCTTAATCACAAGTAGGGCTACAACTAATAATTATTTTATTGACAATTATTTTGTCAGTTAATTGATTAATTGGATTTTTTAAAAATGTTTTAATTTCCATCCCTAAAATACAAAAAAACCTTATTTCAAATTGACAGACAAAAAATGTAAAAGCATTAATTAAGATTCAGTTACTGGTTTGGTCTGTGAAAATGAGCAAAAATGTTGATCATTGTTTCCCAAAGATGTTTGCAAGTGTTTTATTTTGATTCAATACAAAGATGAAAAGTCTGCTTTCACGGACGACGACAGAAATCTGTGATTATTTACTGTTTAAAGGCTGAAATTCAAATGATTTGGACAATTTGAAGTCAACAAGTGATGATTAATCGATTACCAAAATAATTATCAATTAATTTGATAATCAATTAGATGTTGATTAATCGATTACACCTCTAATCACAAGGTAATCAAGTGAAGTTTTTACTGAATCACTAACGATCTATTTCTGATGCGTAGACTTCTCCATAGATCATCCAGTAAGGCTGGAACACAACGTCACGGGCCAAACTCCATGATGGATCCTCATCTGGCGAGAGGATGGCCTTCCTGGATACCCCAAAACTGAGCAGCACAATTGCCATCATCACCACGATAAAGAACATGTTAGAGGTCTGGATGGAAACAAGACAAATAATGATTGGCAGTATATTTTCCAAATGTTCAAAAGTAATCCATCTTACCCACATACCATTTTGGTGATCATTGTAAGGTAGGGACCAGCATGTTGATTGACAGCCAGCAGATCCATCACTCTCACAAACCAAAATATAATGTCCAGACAGTAGACGATTCGTCCGGCTGTCCGGAATGGGTCAGCTTGCCAACGCATCACCAAACCAAATAGGAAGAGTACGATGGCAATGAAGTCCGATAAGTTCCAGTACTCTGAGAACCAAATCTTCATTTTCTGACTCAGCTTTCTTGGTTCTGACATTAACACCTGAAAAGAGGTTTACATAAATCATAACTATTAGTAATAAAACATTCTCCATAGAGGATAATTATTAGTAATGATTAAGAGGTGTCAAAATTTGTGAGTTAATTTTGAGTTAATTTAATGTTCCTTTATCGCCACTAATTTTTGTAACGCATAATTAAGTACTTTATCAGACTTTTCCACTTCAGTACACCCAACACCACAAGTCCCACTGATTGGTTTTCTCACCTCTCTGGTTTTCTCCACTGCTGTAGCCAATATATATAAAATGACTAACCACTCCTGGACACATGGTTGTTCATCCATCTTCACTAAGATGGTGTAGGAGAATAACACCAGGAAGGCTAAGTATGCCATCTACAGTTAACACAGACACAGGAAGATAAAGAGATTTTTTTTTGAAGGGAAAAAAGATATACAAGGCATATCCATTTGAAAAAAAAATCTTTTTTAAGTGCAATGCGGAGGACATAAATGCATTTATTTTTTTTTATTTTTTATTTTTTCTGGAATAAATGGATTTATTGATGTATCAAAAAAATAATACAATTAATATTAAAACGATTCTTCCTGTCAACACCTACTGTATGGAACCAGAACTTGACAACAGGCGCTGTGTAGAATTCATAGAGTCTAGTGATCCAGGACACAGTGTGTAAAGTGATTTGGAAAAGTCCTCCAGACCCTGAACCAAGACGTGGGTCCTGGCATGGTTGTCCATGCTCTGCATCATGGTTAGCCTGTGAGTGGGAATTTCAAAATGGGTTAGTGGGAAGCATTCTGTTGAAGTTTTTGGACTCTGCTGTGTACAGTATGTACCATGTGATCAGTTTCATCGTGCGTTGTTCCTGACTTAAGGGTGTCACGTCCAAAAATAATTGCCTCATGAGACTGGGGAACATGACACATTTCAGCTTTACTTTTGAATTCCAGAAGCAGAATGGCAGGAGGCAGAAGAAGACTCAAAATGATCTGAAAAAGAGCAAAGAAGTCTAAAAAAAAAAATACACATAAGCACAACAAGTCTCATTCAACACTGAGCCATTAAAATCAAACTAGATTTCTTTTCGGAGCTGTGCTAGTTCAGATACTAAACAGGTTACTTACATATGAGTGTGTATTTGTGAGTTTCAGTGGTCGTATATCAAGAGTGTTGATCATACTATAAATTTTCTCAAGGTCATGAAAAAATCTAGCCGCACTCCCATTACCTTCAAATATGAGTTTTTTCTCATGTTGAGCGAGCCAGTCCAGAGATCAGTGAGGAGCGTCTGCGTACAAGAGTGCGAAACAAAAGGTCTGTGGCATGACGAAACTGCAATTTGCAGGCTGGTGAAGTGGCTCCATGCTTCCATTTCAGAAGTGAGCAGCTTCATTGCCATCTTCTCATTCTGACGAAATGCGCAATCTAAGACATTCACTGCCAGCTGCCCAAATTCCCTAAGACACAAAACACAAGCACCGAAACTATATTATTCGTTAACATGTTCACATTCACACCTTAGGACAATAAAGAACCTTCAATGAACCTAACCTGCAAGTTTTTGGATTGTGAGAGGGAAATTGAAGTAGGAGAAAAACTCATAAGCAAGGACAGAAAACTCCACAGAGGAAGGCCAGAGCCAGGACTTGAACCCCCAACAACCTATATACCATGCTGTTATGAATCATGAATGTGTAAATTGTGTGACTCACAGGGAATATGCTTTGAATCGTTCCGCAATGTGGTCATCCGTGCTGCTTTGCCGTGCCTTAAAGGCCATGGAGCGGTAAATCTTGCAGGCCACTGCGGCCCGAGCCAGAGCCTCTTCACCATGCTGCCATAGGAACAGCGCCATCTGCTGGCGTTGCTGAAGCACGGCCCACACAAAGACGTCATTAAAGTTGAACGAAAAAATCTGTGGCGCTTCACAAAGACCGGGACTCCATGCAGCCTTTTCACTGCTGCTGCGTGGCACATTCTGGTCCTAGATTGAAAAATTATTCAAGAATACCAATCGGAAGTGACCAACAAAATTGAAAAGACAATAGAGAAAAATTAGAGGGTATATTCTCACAAAAACAAGCCATTTGATGATAATAAAAGTACCTCTTAATTCCTTCCCCATTGAAAAGATTAGAAGAATTGTCACCCACCTTGCGCTTGTAAGGCTGAGCAGTTCTAAAGAAATGGGGGTCCTGAGGACTTCCACTCCATTGAGAGTTTGGTATTATTCCCATTTTTTGTTCAGACAAGGAAGAGGTACTGACACGTCTACTTTCCTGTAATCACCACACACAAAAATACAAAATAACGGAACTAGAATGAATCAAGGGTAAAAAACTAACGTTGTCCACCTTCTTCTGCAGTCTGTTGTAGGCAGTTCTGAAGTGTTTGCGTGTGTAGGTGCTGCGGTACGCTCCTCCTATCAGGTACTCTATGACCAAGCCCATGTCAATGAGAGACAGCCGGTAACCTAGAGGTAAAGAGGTCTGCACACACACATATCCACATATGCACATCAAGTAAATGGACATTTTAAGCTACATATTGCCAAACAAACATTCTTTTACTTCTTTGAACATTATTTTTAACACTGACCTGTTTCACGTCCTCAACAAGGTGATGAAGAAAATGGTCAGTCTGCCCCTGAGGCTGAGAAGCAAAGACTTACATAGTTATTAATAAGAATAATAAACAACATATAGTTCAAAATATGGGAGAAGAGCTGAATTATAATTATATTGAGAAATGTATCCAATCAGCTTTTATTGGTGAGCTATATACCTTTAAAGGAAATGCCTTTACAGTAAATAGCAAGAAACGTGTTGCATCATACCCTCTTGAACTGAGCCGCGCAGTCCATCCATCCATCCATTTTCCTAACCGCTCATTCCTCACATATCAAATTATATCGTAACCGTCCTTCAATCATATGGCACCCCATGTATCAAGAAACATACCAAATTGTCTTTTATTGGAGAGATGCACACCCCTAATTAACTCATTCACTGCCATTATTGGCTATAGACGTCCAAAATTCATTTGAACTATTTCTATTAGTTTCCCATTTTTGCTACTTATGTTAACAAGAGTATGAAAACCTAGAAAAAAAAATATTGTACATTTAGAACAGATATAAAATTTTTGATTAATCGTGAGTTAACTATTGAAGTCAAGCGATTAATTACAATTTAAAAATTGAATCGTCTGACGCCCCTAATTTTTTTAAATCATTTCTTTCTTTTTTTAATTAGGGGCATCAGGCAATATTTTTTTTTTATTGTAATTAATCACATGGCTTCACTAGTTAACTCATCTATCACATATTTTATATCTGTTCTAAATGTGCAATATTTTTTTCTCTAGGTTTTCATACTCTTGTTAAAAAAAAAGTGGGAAAAAATGTGAAACTAATAGAAATAGTTCAAATGAATTTTTGACGTCTATAGCCGTCAATGCAGTGAATGAGTTATAATGGTTACTTTTTAAAATGATGCAGCAGTCAGATTAAGGAGTCTGTATATTGAGCAGTGGCGCTGGCTCTAGTTTGTTTCTGAGGGAGACTTATTATGCCAGCATTATAAATAAGTAAACATATATTTGAATACACAAAAGATGAAGGCAAGTATAAGTGGAAGAGAATCAAGTGTATACATGACAAAGAGTCTTGTGATCTTAACGGCATTCTAAACAGTTGAACTGAATGCAAATGACCAAAAGCCACAAAGAATCTCTTGAGCCTGAGTTTGCTGTTGTTGTGATTGTTCTTTTTTCAGTCACAACCATTGTTTACAATCCGCGCTTCAAAAGAGAGAGAAAAATTAAGTGGCTTTCCACTGTTTGTGCAGCAAGGGTAGACCACATTCAAAGGAAAAGGGAAAAAAATAACAAGCCAAAGAAAACAAGGGGGAGAAAGTATTCTGTTGAAAGAAAATGCGATTGAGAGCCATGAATACTTGTAGATTAGTTAATATTATACAGTATAATCAATCACCATGTTATAGAGTTCCTCCAGGCGATCCACAGTGAGGAAGTGGCTCATAGTCAAGCCGTTGTCAATCAGCAGTTTAACAAAACTGACGCGGTCCATCACCAAAGCATCCAACATGGCCTGTTCCAATGAACCCACCTATGAATCACAATTAACAGCACCAATGAATATATGTCATATTGCGCTTTGTGAATTAATAGTGGTAACCTCTCACGATTTGAAGATTCTATTTGATTTGATTACAAGTCAGGAGCTACTTTTCAATTTGATTGCCGAATCTTGAATCAATGCATTAAAAAGCACACTACTCAAAAAATGTTGACGTGTGAAATCTAAAACTAAAATTAAAATGCACTGTAACCTTTACATTTGAACTTATGTTGAGCTTTTATAAAACTTTTGATTTCACATGCCCACTTGTTCAATGTTTCAGTACTTTTAGCACAAGTTGATGTCCGCTGACAGGTAACTGAATGGCAAAATGCATACCACCTGTTTGATCCATGTATCGACCAATAAATTCAAAGTGGGTCGCTTCTACGGCCTTTCTGTGACTCTTCCAGTCTCTCTGTACATCTGTTGCAACCTACTAATTACACCCTGTTACACTCTGACTCACCCCAGTGGCCACTTCCCTCTCAGAATATCAAGTTTGATGCCTGGCAGTGAGTGGCATGTTGTACACATGTACACATGCAGGTTAAGAACAATAATATCAGATACAGTATGCGTCACTTAACAGTAAATTGTAGGGATAGACCGATTATCGGCCAGGCCAATTATTGGTGCTAATATTAAGTATTTTGACAAATATCTGTATTAGCCTTTAAAAAAAAAAATTGGCCAGCCAATTGAAGATCAATTTTCAGTTAACTTTATAAGAGATGCTGTTGACCCTGGGAATCCTCTGCACCTTTTGTGATTGTTTGAAATTATAACAAAGATAAGAAAAAAATTTAACATTTCAGATATTTTGAAATTTTGGAAGACTTTATTTACAGGTGAAATTAATACGGAGCTGTTTTCATTTAAGTTTTTAAAGCTTGATGATCCTGGGAACTCCCTGAACTTGTTGTTAGAATTTCAAATATAATTATTTCTATTGTCTAATTAAAGAATTAAAAAAAAAACTTAAACATTTTAAAATCTGAAAAGTTGTTCAATAAGTTCAAGTTAATAACTGGATTTTTTTTATTTTTATAAATTTTCACGCCAATATGTGTTTCCCTTTTACTGAAAATGAATATCTACTCCAATTGTCGGTTATCGGCCTCCTTCGCTACGAATAATCGGCATCAGCCTTGAAAAAAAACACATCGGCCTATCTTTAGTAAATAGACAGTAAAAAAATACAAATAAAAAATTATATCAGCACAAAATATGAGTTGGGCGTGTAGTATAAAATCAGGCTTAGTCTAACCTGCCAATGTTGTCCATACACCAGAACGTTTTTCTGTGCAATATCAGGCCTGTCCCATGCTAGAGTCATACTCAGCTGCTCTGCAGCGCTGGCCTTTGTGCCTGTTCATAATATAGATCAATATAAAAAAAAAAATCAGACACTTCATTGACACAGATCTTTCACATCTTATTTAATGTCTGAGAAAAAATATATATATTAATGATGGCTATTTCACTTAGATGGTACAGTACCTTTGAGAATAGCGTTCAAAATGGCGGCATCTGGGGCCATCTGGTCTTCTGACTCTGAATCAAAGATGGTTATCTGTAACAATGAATAAATAATATAATGCATTCCAGACATGTGACTGACCATAGCAAATCAAATATAATTGTTCTTTCACCTACAGATTGTCTGTGGTCCATACATTCCAGAAGGAGAACGCAAAGGCGAGATGCTTCCTTTCTATCGACTCCAAACGCTTCTCCAATCCTTACAAGGAAGCCCTGTTTAATGTCTGCATCTAACTGCCTAAAACACATTTGAAGAATGACTGCTTTTGACCAATCTCAGAGACAAATACTCGGAAGTATTTTTTTGCTAACTAAAGTTACATTAGACGACGTATGCATACCTGTCAACATCAGTGTGCTTATGT
This sequence comes from Vanacampus margaritifer, assembly GCF_051991255.1. Classification (NCBI taxonomy): domain Eukaryota; kingdom Metazoa; phylum Chordata; class Actinopteri; order Syngnathiformes; family Syngnathidae; genus Vanacampus; species Vanacampus margaritifer. Next base: position 15,982,044 of record NC_135434.1, on the reverse strand, counting down.
AAAAAGGCAAACAGGTCTGCAGCCCTTCCAGATCCCTCAAACACAAAGACTGGCACAGGGGGGGTATTTTTGACATAGTCCAGCACTGTGGACACAATGGCGGGACCTCCTTCCAATACCACACACACCATTGGCACTCTTTGGTTCAATCCTATGGAACGCACATAGCAAAAAAAAAAATCCTTATGTGGCATGCATTTCCATTAGAACCCATCCCGACTGGCGTTTGGGAGGGGGCATGCAAAGTACAGCCAATCACAGTGCACATATAGACATTAGACAAACAACCATTCACACTCATATTCGAACCTAGGACAATTTAGTGGTTTCTATTAATCTAGCATGCCTGTTTTTGGAAGGTGTGAGGAAGACAGTTTAGACAGAGAAAGCCCAGGATGCAACACGGAGGAAAAGCAAACTCCACACAGGAAGGCCGGAGCCCTGATTCAAACCCACAACCTGAGAACTTTGAGTCAGATGTGCTAAGCAATTGTTCACCAGACCACTGTGGTTGAATATGAATCTGTTGTTTTGGTTTTCTTTCACTTTATTGCTTGGGGGAAGCAAACAAAGACTGTAATATCAATATTATGTTTTTTAAAAAAAAATGGACTCACGAGGATGGATCTTCAGCAGTTGAATGTGTTTCTCCAGCTTCTTCCTGAAGCCTTCTTGGCAACCATATTTTCCTAACGTCCCATCGTCCACCAGAAGAAAGTGGGAGTGGAAACTGTTAAGATAGGCCCTCTTGCTCAAAGGATTCCCCAGTGGCTGGTAAGGCCTGAAAACCTGAATAGTGAAGAGGAGCCATTCAAAGGAATGTGCGGAATATCCTTAAAATGATATTAACAAAGAACATCATTTCAAGACATACATCTCTTCCTATAAGGTCTGTGTTGTTGTCTATCACTCCCCAAGGTGTGATCCCAATTGTGTTCCTCTTCCTCAGGTTGTGGCCACCAAAAGTTTTTGTTGCCTCGCCCACATACTTGGACACACCTAAGGCGAGATGGCAAGAAGAAACAGATGATTGTATTGTCTGTGAACATCTTACAAATCTTAATGAAAACCCTAAATTCACTACGTTCGCAAGAATTTATACGTGATAATTGATAGCAGCTTTATCGGCCTTCAGATTCATAAAAAGGCCGCCCAGCCCATAATTGGTCTATCCCTAATTGCAAACATACCATTCAAAATGTACTTCATATGAAATTTAACTGAGCCAATGTGCCCAATCTAAACAATGTATATTTTACACAGGGTTCTTGTTATTCTACAGTAAAACTGTGGAAATGTGCATATACACAAATATAAAAACATCTTTACCACAAATTACGTGTTTATTTTATTACCTTAAAATAGGTGCGTTGCAACAAATAAAAAACTGTTTTGTAAAAGCAAATGAAAGGTCAATATTCAAAGGAAACACATTTTATCGAAGAGTTTACACCCACATTTTATTCCCTTTACGAAAACATGCTGATATTTATCACCACTTTCTTGCAAAAGAAAGGATTGAAACATTTAATCCAAAATAAGTTTTAAAGTATTCAAGCATTTAAAAGAAATAGAAGTACCTATGGAGACCTGGTTTACAGATTGTGAGTGATTTTGTTGTACTCTGACCGTTTTACGTGACAAAAATGCTTGCAACCTACTAAACAAAATGTCATAAAAAAGTGAATACACACTACGAACAAAGCTAGATTGAAAATAAGATATTTTGGATCCATTAAAATAAATTGGATCATTTCCCATTGCACGCCTGAAATGTAACTGAGTGTCATTATTCTGCTTTGTAAATGGCCGTGAGGCTGCCATGAAAACAGATTATCATTAGTTGGGAAATTGGACCATTTTGTCAAAATAACACTTACCAGTATTAACGCCATCAGTAAGTATCCAAGCACCTGTGCTGCGGGCTGCAGTGATCAGGCCTTTACTGAAGGCTTGTTTGACTTTGGGAGGAAGGGTGAAGTTCTCAGACCCTCCATGGACACTAAGTAGGACCTTGGGCCTCTCCATCTGCCATTCCCTCAGCATCAGCTGGAGAAGCACCTCTGGCTTCGAGTCCACGGCCACACGCGCATACTACCAAGGAAGCATATTGGAAAAATAAGAGCTTGTTATCTCCACTCAAGTTTGAGATCATCCGGTCCAAACTGCATCATGTCATCACTAACCTTAGCCCGACAGACTCGTGTTGCACTGTCTTGAAAGTCTATGGTCCCGTAGGCGTTGGTGGGACTGGCTCTGGTGTGTTGCTCCAAGGACCAGTCCTCTGGAACATCCTGTTCAGGACTAGGAAAGATGAATGTAGGGGGAGGGGCCTCTTGCCAAGAGTGTTCCACCATTAGACGACCACAGCAACACCTAGACAAACAATATTTTTTATTGTTGTTTATTGTATTTTAAAGCAGAGTAAGTAATGGGAAGTAAGGGAAGCAAAAACAAAAGTAAAACTGAGAAACTGGCATTAATGTTGCAAAGGCAAAAACACATCAAGTGCATAACTGTAAATTCACTAGAATTGAGGGATAATGAATTGGGAGTTACTGCCACATGTTGGAATTATCGGTACATGCATGCAATCATTCTTAAATCATACCTGATCAAGTTTTGACATACTTGACATACTGGGATGCATCTGTAAGAAGTGGGAAATTACATTTTTATCAAGTAGACCACATGGTTCCTGTTCCTGTTCCTGAAAAGAATTCTGTATGCCAAATCCAATCCTTCTCTCTCTCAGGAAAATTAGATTGTCACCTTCCTAAAATAATGATTTATGCCAATTTTTGACCTTTTGGGGGGCTAATTAATCTCATGTTGCTAACCACCTCCGACAAAATTGCCTATATCCTAAATTGAAGATATGAAATTCTACACCCGAAAGGAAACAATTGATAAATAGATTACATTCAGAAAGAAATTACAATGCCATTATTTTAAGCAGGTGACGAAACACAGCCACTTCAGTTGTACCAGGTTTTACATTTACAGAGAATTATTACCGGTAAATCTTTGAATTTATTTTTGTGATTGTTGTGCATGTTGGCTAAGCTAAATTCATTGATCCTGGAGGAAATGCATATGTACCTGTGTAGATCTCGGGAGGAGGGGATAAACTTCACACATTCTCTCTTGGAGAACGTTTCCTCAATCCATGACTTGTGCGACTGGAATATGGAAGGAGAATATTATGTTTCACAAATACAGCTAACAGTAATGCTGATCAACAATAAACATACTACTACTACTAGTCCAAATTGTGAGAATGTAACAGTTTTGATTCAATTATCAATACTTATCGATCAGATTCCTAATCGGTTCTCTTGAGCTTCTGATTGGGCGTGGAAATGAAATAATATAAATGGTTCAGTTGTTTTTTTCTTTTTTTAAGTCATTTGATTGTGGCGACCAATGACTGACAGGGACTAAGCTGAGAATCAAACAACAGCATCTGTCGCGCTAACAATTTTGTCAAGTTATCCTTAGGAACAATTGATACAACTTTAAACTTTTTTTCAACTTCTCTCAGATCTCCTTTAATCAGCCATGTATAGAAATAGAAATGTTTCACTGGATGGATGGATTTACTATGACTAATATATGAATATATAACACTTTGACTAATAGCATTTGGAAATCACTAGCAGCGACTCCCCCCTCTCCCGTAACCCTCAACACTCAGAATTTTTTACCTCCTCCCTTTTTCCGTTATTCTCACCGTGATGTGAGCCCACAACTGAGAATGATGTTACTAGTTCAAAGGGCATCACCAGCAGCCCAGCCCTGTTATAAATAAAAGTCAGAATCTCCACTTTTCACTCCCTTCTTTCCCCTCCAATTCGTCAACAAAATCACACTCAAAAACGGGGCGCTTAAAGCGGCCTCAAATGTAACTGAAGTCAGGTCATCTTGGCAAAGGAGAAGTGCTCACTAACACAGACTTAGACAAGTTTTTGAATAATATTTCAGATAAATTAGCCTCAGGTGTGAAGTCTTCGAACTTTGACAGTTCAATTAAAGATCAGAGCAAAACAAGTGTTGTGTTTATATTTTTAGTCTGTGTATTGTACACTTTATCCTCAGTATTTTCTTCATACTGCTCCCAGTTTCTCAAGGTCTCTCCGTCTCCTGAGTGAGCAGCATTTCAAGCAACATTTAACAAAGGCCTGACGTGAAGTATTGTTGGAAGGAAATATACACACATCACATCCCTTTCCTGAGATTTGTGTACATGTTTGCAATTGGTGCCCTCCCTGAAATACAAAGCCACACTGCCAAATTGTGTTGTTGTTGTTGTTTTTACAGTAAATGCGACAAATTGGGAAAACAGTGTTAACTCCATTATCGACCATAAACACGAATTAAGGGGGGAAACTGAAGGAAAATTCTGGACACGAATCTCCAACCCAATAACTTGATTCAGCAGCTCAGTCGTGCTTAACAATGTTGTTTTTTGTTCACCTAACACGAGTGTCTGATTACAGTAGACCTTCAACACTGAATTAATTAACATACAAACGTGTGGCTAGTAGCCTAGTAATTATTTGGACTGCGAGTATTCTGTAGCGGACATTGTTTCAGCGCATACTAACAAATTAAGGTTAGCAGCCGAAAATTTAAGGCCAGAATTTTCTTATACTGTATTTTATTAAAAGCTACAAATAAATAAACGAGATTCCAGCCACGAATTCGCGAGTTATGCTCCATATGTGTAACACTTCTATATTAATACGTGAGAGTATCAGGGTGCTCAGCAACTCACCATATCTGGAGGAATACTGTAGTTTGAGTCGTGTACATCAACACGTGTTTTTCCGCAGAGCACGCCTATATTATTGGTAGCATATCAATGGCAAGCGTGGCCCTGTTATCAGCCATTAGAAGTCCAAAGGGTAATTAGTCTTCGAAAGTAGATTTGAGAAGTTCGCGGTCTCCGCCTCCAGAACACTTCCTCCATTATAGTTCTCATTCGGTTCCCCCGTTAGCGGGGTTCATGCCCGAACGTGTGTCGGTGTTGTCTTACGTAAAATGTGATGCTAATCGAGCCTTTTAGCAGACACGCTTGTCTTGTTGCAAGGTTTTCAATCGATAAGAGCGTAAATTAATCGTTAACAAATGCGGCATGGTGACGCATAAAACATTCCAATTAATTACCCCAAAGCAACTTTATTGACTCAGGTGGACTTAATTCGTCATTGTGCTTTCTCCAATCACTAATAAAAATCAAGTTCAATACACTTCAATTACCAAAATCTTGAAATATTATCAAGTAACACGTGTGATATATGAACAATTTGATCTGGCTGGTAAGGAAAAAAATCATTTATTGTTTCATATTGTCAGATCATATAAGACGTAGACTATAAAATGTCTTAACGGGTGCACTGATGCTCATTTCTCCCACAGCATGTACAAAACCACTACATGTCAAAAACTAGGATACAGCTTAATGTGATGGCCAAAAACAATGTACTTTTGCCCTCATTTGTAGAACAACTTTGGCACACTAGAACAGCTATGTTAATACAAGTGAAAGTAAGCAAAACTGTGCGCTAATTGACAAACCTCTAATTGAGCCTCATCAGCTCATTATTTCATTCAGTTGTTACAATACTGCATTGATAGAGGAACCTAAAGGCCAAGCATGGCTGTGTTTACTTGTTAGAGGCAACAATATTGATTAATTTTTTTACAATACCAGTGACGTAAGATTTTATTAGTTGTAGCAGCATGAAGGTGTCAACAACAGCGGATGTGCCACAACAGAAACATGTAATTGTCCTACTACTAATATACCAAAGTTGTCCTACTAGTGGGCACAAATTTAATTTAGTAGAAGGCAGGAGTCTAAAAATGTTACTAGACAGACAGTGCAAATTGTTTTACTTGTGAAGGCAAAGAGCGTAGTTACTAGTACAGTATAGCCATTAAGATGGTCGCCAATGACATCAGATAAATGCTGAAACAGCTTTCCAACAACAACAGCATTTTTGGAAAAGGTGCTGGTCACCTGCGCAAAGAACAAACTGCATCTCTTTGCATTTCTAGCCACAAATATTGTCATCAACAATTTTACATGTTTCCAAATTGCTCACGGATGTGCTTGTCAGGTCTCCATTGCATCCAAAGCATTTCTGACAATTGAAATGGGTTTTATTTGACAATTTTCTGTGGTTTCTTCTAGCAGCGAAAAGTCGACTTCAGGCAAAGGGACCCGCCAGTACTGAAAAGAGTTGTAAATGCAATCTTCAGAATCTGCATCAGTCTGGAAACATTGGAAGAAAATCAGGGTCAGAAAAAAACGCACACGGTAAAGCCATACAATGGGTAAAGGGTGACATCTGGCGGTAGTGGTGATGCCGCCATCCCACCAGTAAATCGAATTTTATTCTATATGTACTGCATATAATTTTACATTTTTTTATTGACTTACTTTATCGCAAACCTGAACAGCGGTAGTTCCCGCTTCCACGGATTCTTCTCGGCGTCGTTTCCTGGCCGTGGTGGAATCGCACGTCTGCGCATGTAACATTCTCTCCTTGTGCGCGTCAGGGTTTGTTGTTGCCTTGAGATCCAGCTGCGCTTCTTCTTGCGGCACATCTGGAATTTCTAAGCTACGTTGCCTTTTTCTGCAATGATCACTCAACAAAGCAAGCGTGTATGATGGTTGCACGCCCCCGTAAGCTGCCATGCTCTCGAGCTGCAGGTCAACAACGCGACAAAGAGACGGGAACTTTCTCTTACCGGGTGATTGGGAAAATAAAGTGTCGTCAGCGTGTCTCTTTGTCATGAAAGGGCAAATTATAAAAGTGCAAAAATAAGCAAAAGCTGCCTATAGTTACTTTGCAACAAAAATCAGCGAAAGCTTAGACTCCGGAAGTGGCTTGCTTCGGCGCAGTTGTTGCTGACCAATCAAGACATTGTATCACTGTTTGGCCCCGCCTTAAAAGGAAAAGACAGCGCTTTTCCGGCGAAAAAGGAGTGTCATATCAAGATGCGTATTTTTGGCCGCCATATTGGAACGGTATGCATTCATTACTTGGAAGTGTACATTAGGGGAGAACAAGGATATATGAATTACTCCAATTAAAAAATATATGTTATTGGTCATGTTAAATGTTTAAAAAATAATGATAATAAAATGCCAAATTAGACAAACAAATTAGACCATTTAATCTGTGTTTAAATTTGACAATAATTTGCGCATCTGAAAACATATTCTTCAACATCACGGTTGATGTGCTCTTGACCAAGACACTGAAAAGCGGCTCATCTATTACTATTCAGTTTCCTCTTCTGCTTTTCACAATTGGTGTAAAAAGTGTATTAAGTTTTAATGAGCGGTGTTACCAAATAAACATTCATTCATACAGACCTAAATGCAATTAATGAGAATGTCGGGTACATATTATCTGAAGTTGGCTCTGGTAAGTGTTTAAAGCATTTCACCACTTGTTGAGTCAAGCTGAATGTGACCATAAGAATTCAAGGTGAATATAGCATTCAACCCAGTTTTTCTTTATTTACCCCCCCCCCCCAAAAAAAAAAAACATTCTAGTAAAGCTGCAGCCAGCAAGCTTCAAAAACATGTTCATGAACAATCCATACAACAAGGACACAACTCTTTTGTTGCATTTGAAATGTAGCAAATGTCCATCCATCCATTTTCTATAGCACCTGTCCACATTCGGGTTGCAGGTCACCTGCAGGCTATTCCAGGTGACTTTGGAGACTCCGGAGAACCTGGACTGGTCACCAGACAATCGTAGAGTACATATAGACAAACAACAATTAACAGTCAGGTTTGCAACTTTAGACAATTTAGAGTCTTCAATGAATCTAACATGCATGTTTTTTGTAATGGTTGAGGAAGTAGGAAGCGCCCCCGACAAGCAAAGGGACACAAAGCAAGGACATCGTAAGGCTGGAGTCTAAGTTCAAAACTGAACCTCAGAACTGTGAGACACATGCTAACCACTAGTCCACATGCTTGAAATGTAGCAAATTAGTGCATTTTATTTTCTCCTCTGGTAACATTAATCATTGGTGATGGATTATTAAGAGATGTTGACAGTTTCAACAGTACACGAGAAACCTTTGCACAGTTAAGGCAAACCACTTCAGCATGACCGGCAGTTTAGTGTTGAGGTTTTCCTTTAACAGCAAATCTTAAAGTAGATGGATTTATTAAAATAAAAAAATTAAATAAATCACCATACCTTTTTTTTCTCCATAAATTTTGACAGTAATTATGTTAAGACTCTGAAGAGCCACGGCGGATTAAAAAAAGGTCTACACAAACCTGTTCAATGCCACATTTTTGCAATATGAAAAAGAAATAGACAAATAATTTCACAACTTGTTCATCATTAATGTAAATCTTATAAAGAAGGGAAGCCCAAATAAGAGATAACGTGGTTGCACAATTGTGCACACCCTCTTGTAATTGGGCTCAATCACATTAAATTAATTTTAAATGGGAGTCAGCACTCATTTGCAACCATTCAAAGTTTTTCTGATTTACCCCCCAAATGAAGTTCAGATAGTAAGCCTTTCTTTTTTTTCCGGGTGTCTAGCGCATGTACTCCGAAATGTTCTAGCTGAAGAAAAAGGTGCCAAAGCATATTGTTGTCACCACCGTGATATATTTGCACCAAATATTATCATAGTTCCCTTATTACATGTTCCTACATGCGTTTGAGAGATTTCAAGTCGCAAAATGGAGCCAGCTTGGATGTTTTTCTTTGTAAGATAGGCTTCTGTCTTGCAAGCCTGCCCCGCACTCCTGACATAAATAAAAAATAAAATAAAATACAAAAGGGAGATTGTTGTCACATGTACTAAACACCCAGTAATTATAAGAAATTCCTGCCGCTCCTTCACTGTTGCTGTCAGCATCTGGACAGCCTCTCAGACCAATTTTTCTCCACTTAATGATGGCTTCACTGTGCCTTGGTGTATTGAAATTCTTTTGTACGCATCTCCTGACACCTTTGAAGAATTGACCCATCTCATTTGATGCAGTGGAAGCCCTGTGCTGACCATGGCTTGCTTGTGCTCTAAGATGGCAAAAATGTCAGAAAAAGAGTAAACTAGAAAGCTGACTTTACTTGGGGTGATCAGAGGCACTTTAAATGCTGGCAGTTTCACGCTGAAGTTTCGATACGTGCTTCTTTGAAACCTTGACCTACATTTCCAAAGAACCACTAATTTGAAGCCTGCTTGAAGCAGGTGATATATGACGTTGGAAGCAGCAACTGCTTATTGGCTGAATGAAACACCTGACATGTTTGCAGTCCAATCAGGTGATAATGTGATGGAGCGCGGAGGTATTTTTGTAGGTGTTGATTCTCCCCTTCTTTTTGTCATAGCAAACTTGTGTTGTCTCATGCTCGCTCAGTAGGTCAATAAGTCCTCGTCGCTTTAGGGTCTTAGGTTTAATTTGCATACCAAACTTTGCCCTTTTTCGTCACTCACATTTATATGTATTCATCATATAAAGTTAGGATAACACTAATCCTAAACTCTTTTATGTTCCAAGTATCAAAATTTTTCGAGCCATTGCTTTCCAAATGTGGAAAAGTTGTGCGCAACAAAAAGGAAAAGAAAAAAGAAACAGGTTCAATTCAGAAAGTAAGGCCATAGTTACACAAGCACACCCAAGCTATGACATTTCCCCCCCGGAACTCTCTAATCACTAACACAATACACATACAGTAGTCATCAATCTTTACTTATAAAAATATTTTATTTGTTTAAAAAAAAAAAAAAGGAAGAAAAGATTTTCAGTGTGTGTACGCATCAAAGACTTCAAAGCAAATATGATTTAAGTCCACTGCAGCCTAGTCTTCCTCGCCAGGAGAGGTCACTATAACCAAAGATGGTGAAATGATTCATCTTGATCTTGATCTTATTTTTAAATGTCACAAAAACCTGGCATTTGAGCAGGAATGTACCGACCTTTTATATCCCCTGTGCTTTCTGCAAAGCTATTGCAGGTGGCTAACAGAATTTGAAAAATAATCTGTTAATGAGCAGAAACCCGTTTCTAAATTAGATTTTTACCACAAGGTTGCACATTTCTAAAAGCAAGTAGCCTTTTTAATGCAATGTCAAAAAACACTACTTCCCTTAAATATTAAATGATCCTTAAACCAAAATATACTTAGTTGTTGCTTATTGTATCTCCCTCCTGAGTTGATTACATTTTGGTGGCTTAGAAACAGAATGTAACAAAAGGCTAACCAAGTTCCTGTTTTCTCTTGTTCAGTTTCCATCCTTCCTTGGTCATCCATTTTTTGTCATATGAACCAAAGTTTATTGTCCTCGGTTAAAAAATTCCACTCACGTACGACAATCCGAGTTGTCTTGTCGAGGCGATTTGGCAGCCGGTGGTGAATTCTGTTGGTCGTCCCCTGCTTGATACTCAGAGTACAGATGTTCAGGTTTTCGCGCCACAAAGAGGACACAGTCATAAATGTATCTTAACATGGAGCGCTCGTTCTCCGTGTAGGTCGTATGCAGACTCTCATTCTCCACCTGTAGCACAACAGATGTTATTTTAAATCAACAACTGATTTCATAAATGAACACAAAGTGAACAATGAATAATGATTCAATTATTGGGTTTACCACTATGTGGAAGCCGATTTTCACCATAGCTGCTTTGATGTCTTCGTAGCTGAGTTCCACTGAGAGCTCATTGGCCATGTTTTCAAAATGGTATAACAGCGGACCTGAAGGGGAAGAATCAAATTAACTACGGAGTTTCTCAACAACAACAAAAAAACATTTAGCCTCAATCAACCTCTCTAAAATATTATTCATTTGCAGAAAACAACAACACATGATATCTGACCACCATATCTAAGGAAAATCGTCTGAGTCGTGTTTTAGTCAACTGCATTGTAGTTCTCATAGAAAAACAATGTTATTTTATTGACACAATACAAAAGCCTACAATCCTTGTCTTTTGAATTAAGTGTAGTAAGCAGCCAAAACATTTACTCGTTGGGATTTTAGACCTGAATAAAGAATAAAACAGAATAAAAAATGTGAATGCACGCATGCACACAAATGCAACTGAATGTCACGGTGTAACAAACATTTATTTATTTTTTTACAGACGGGGACTGTGATGAGGACTCACCCAGATTGATCCACACTCCTCCAGGTTTAAGAATCTTCCAGATGGTCTCCATATACTGTATGACGTTATGAGCCGTGTCGATAAAGAAGCAAGTCGCCACGCAGTCCCAAGAATCTAACACAAGTAAGCCATTTATTAAATATATCATGTCTAATCAATAAGAATTTCATTCAAGAATATTTGCAATCTGATGTGGCTTGCCAATAACTTTTAGTTTTGCATTCTCTCGGATGATTTGAGGCTTGTTATTATACACTCTGGCAAATTGCAATTTAAGGTTTCCCTTCATTAACGGAGGGTACCAACAATTTTGCTCATCTACAGAGTGAGCCCTGGATGCAGAGCGCAGTTCGAGGCGTGCCTCAACGTCAAGTGGACCTAAACGTTTGACTCCGCCCACATTTTTTCGACCTCAAAGCGCCTTCTTTCTTTCTTTGTTGTTAAAACTAACCCTCCTAACCATAACGATTAAAGCATGTTTTGAGCACTGTATTGAACAACGAAAATTAAAAACTGACCGAAACCTAATTACTAACCTCAACCATCCTGCTGGGAACATTTAGTACTGAACTTCTGCCTCTTTCTCAAACCGTTAGTTAGCTCCGCCCCGGATGACAGGCTTGAGTGTTTGTAATTTTCGATGCTCCATAATGTGTTTTAAAAAAATAACTTTGCGTCATAAGACAAGGCATCATTAAATCTGCAAATTTTGTTGGGGAAAAAATTGTTTAAACCATTTTGAGAAATGCGTGTGGGCGGAGTCAAACATTTAAGTCCACCCGACGTTGAGGCACGCCTCGAACCGCACTCATCTGCATCCAGGGCTACTTGCATCTACACAAGCATTTTGACTCACAGTGCATGGCATACAATCATTCATCTCTCCCAGTAGTGCTGGGCGATACGGGGAAAAAATTATATCACGATACGGGCCATGTTATATCACGATAACGATATTGATATATTTTCAGTTCTTCCATAAAAAAATGATGCAACGTACTTTGCTTACATTTTCACACTTTAGTTGTAAGTGACATAACGTCACAAATGAATCCAGTAGTGCTGCAATATAAAATTATAAATGTAAACAAAGGAGGCACAGTAGCCTACACATTTTTTATAAGGCATAAAAAATACAGTATCATTCCGGATTTACTGATATTATCTTTGTTGGCTCGCATTTTGAAGGATAGCCATGTGCTCTTTTTCGTGCTTCTTCTCAAGGTGATAAAATAGGTTTGTTGTGTTCACGTCGGGTGCTGGATTGTTCCTGTGGCACAACTTGCATATTACTGTTTTCTGCTCCACGTCGGACTTTGTGAAACCAAAATGCAACCAAACAAGAGATGTACCCCCTTTTTACGGTACAAGTGCTTCTTTCTGTGGAGTTGAAGATGCAACTTCTTCCATTTCAGGAGCCGTTGTTTTGCCTTCTTCCTCCTCCATCGTCTGACTTATGTGTGTGTGAGACAGCGCTTGTGTTAAATAACGTAAAGCAGCGTTGGTGTCGCAAATCCAGGCATGCTGATGTTAAACGCCACATACACGAAGTCGTAAAGTAGAACTAAATGACGTAAAGGTTGCGGAGATGTAAATTTGTCTGTTTTTTACTGTTGTTTGGCACTTAAAATAATCCGAGTGCATGCATAATGACAAAAATACTTTAGCGTTCTAATACTGTATACAGTATAGACATCTTTGTCTAAAAAGAGTGTAAATGACAATAGAGATGATGGAGGATAAACATTTTTCTATCGCCCAGCACTACCTCCCAGTACGGTTTTATTTTACTGACCTGCATCAGAGTAGACTTCTAGGAAGTCCCCTGCTACCATGGAGAAATCTGAATCTGGTGGTAGGCTCTGAGGATTGATATCAGGAAATCTGATAGCCCGTGTCTGATCGGACGACTTCTTATTGTTGCTAAACTGGTGAATCCAGGGGTAGAGTGTCAGACAATTCACTTTTTCACACCTGAGTGAAACAAAAAATAGAATTTCATGGTTAGAAAGGAACTAATCAACAACGGAGGATTTACGTTGGTTCACAACGCACCTATTAAGAACAAAGTTGGAAGAGAAAAGCATGAAGAAGCTCCATTCGTTGCCCTGGCAAATATAGCCCAGACGAGCAATTTCCCAGGCTAGACGACCAAGTCCAGCCCCCGGGACCAGCACGCTGACCTTGGACACATCACTGATATAATAAAACACACATCACATGGAAAACACTCACTAGTTTACAAGACAACAATTAAGACAAAGATACTGCGATATACGTAGCAACTGATGTTTTGCGATGATGTCAACACCCATTTAAGTCGTGTGCGATATACATCGGAGCAAATGAAGTAACCTTGTGCGTGTGTATGGTGAATCCTTGCATTGATTTGTAAGAGCATAAGTGTGCTTCCTACTATTGGTCACTTGGGAAGTGTCTTTGGATCTCCCGGATGATAGGCTGATAGCAGGTCTCCCGCTCCCCCCGACCAGCCTCGCTCCAGTCTCTGACAAACTGCTTTATGGTGGACTTGAGCTTGTCCATGTCAAAAGTTGAGGAGGAACGCACCTTCCTCGGATCCTCCTGAATAAGGTATAAGAACACATTGGCACTAGATCTTTCCATCCAGTGTCTAGTTTATGCTTATGTTGTTCAGTCTCGTGGAAGCTGAAGCCAAACCATAGGTGGACAGATCACCACTCAAATATACATGGCTAACACATAAAGATAACCCTTCAGGCATACCGGGACATCTTCAGCTAACTTCGTATACGTCATTTTGTACAGTACAGGGAAGCCAGAGTAAACAGTGACTACATTAACATGCAGGCAATATTCGGGTTATGGTCAGAATTCGGGTTTCTGGAACAATCGGAATAACACGTTTGCATGCGCAAGTTGACAGAGTTACCCCCGTATAGATGGCGTTTGGAATAACCCGATGTAAGGGGGTGAAGGACGGACACCATCATGGCAGTAATAGACATTTCCGCTTCTAAATTTAAACGGTCAATAAAATACATTATATTCATGTCACTCACCACGCTAAATAAAGTACTCGGTTTCCTACTCGCTCTAGAAGTGCGGTTCTTGTCGGTACACGCCAGAAGCACGGACTTACTTCGTTTGGATAAAGTGGAATTATGTGTGTGTCATCTAATGTTCCTACATGGACATGTATTGTTGAACATTGCAAGCTGGAAATAAACATTGTTTAAGCATTACGAGTGATTTCGGGTCTGTCTCACAGGAATAGTTAACTTGTCACAAACTGTGGCATTTTTCACAATATAACGTGAAAACGGCTCGGAGAAATCAATGTATTTAAGCGAGGCCCGTGTAGGACGGCACCGCACGTACAAGTCGTTACTACACAGACCAAGATTCCTTGCGAGTGCAAATAAGCGAAGAAGAGGAAAAGGAGACGAGGAAGAGGAAAAGCAATGCCCCGTTGATTCGAGGTATTCCGATTGCGTTTATATGAACCAGTATTCCGATTATTAAATAGGGTAACACAATATTTGGGTTATCTGAATATTGCCAATATTGGGGTTTTAAATGGGTTATTGACTGCATGTAAACGTAGTCAGTGACCCCACTCACGTACAAAAACTGTTTCTTGACAAGTACTCACCCTCTCCCCATACTCAATGTTCTCAAACATGTGAATGCTGTGCTCGACGATGGCCTCTAGAACTTCATGGTTGTGGTCTGCACATTGACGGATGCGGGCCAGGTTTGGCAGTACAGACGGCAGTAAATTCTGGTGGCGTTGTGGCAGACTACAAAAGTGACGCTCGGCTCGATTGACATGTTCTTGTACATGGGCCCTAAGAAAAGGAATTTAAAAAAAAGAAGAAGGTCACAAACAGTGTGCTTGTGAGTGTGTGTGGTGTGTGTGCGTCAACTTTATCATCAACTTTATGGCTGTCTTGAGTACTGTACAATTATAAGCTTATTTGTACATTCAAATAGTTGTGAAACATCTAAAAACGTCATATAAATCCGTCCAAATTTCTAAAACGTTATCATTTTTCTAAGGATAAGGATGGATTGCTAACTTGTTTTAGAAGAGGACAACATAATGGGTAGGGGCATATAAACAAATTGAGCAAGCAGACAAATTCGTAAATAAGGACACTGGGGGCAAATGAATGGACGGAGAGGAATTATTAACACGTTACAAAATAGTTATGCGTTTAAAGCTGTCAGTTTTTCGCAAACCTGTGTATTTCAACATGTAACAACACCTGTAAAATTTAAAGGCGTCGATTATCCTCCAAAAATGTTGCCTTTCTAGCTTGGCTTCTTCCTCGGGGGTGAACGTTTTTCTTTCTTTGGGAAAATATTCTCCGGTTAGCGGCGGCTCCTCTTTTGTTTCCGCCATGTTTGTCTCGAATTTAGGAGCATAGATATTTTATATCAGACTAGATAGAGCCTGGACCTGGAGCGGAGTGCAGAGTGGCCGCCATCTTGAAACGGGGGTCTCGCCTCTCCACTTCGAGTGAGACAGAATTGCATTGGGGGTTTGGGGGCGTAGATCGTAATTCGCTGTATTTTTAAGAGATCTTCGGTTGGTTTTGTTGAAAACGTCAGACGCGTGGCTACAAAAAAAAAACAGTGGGCGTTCACTCAAAAAATGATAAGTAATATAAACAAGTCTAATTAATTTAATTTCCTATTTCATATGAAACTGTTACATGGCACTAAAGTAAACTATATTAAATTGCACCATGCCGTTGCATGGTTGCCATTGCTGGACTATTGCTGCCGCTTTCTAATTTATTTAAGTTTTGAAATGTGGTGCAGTCAGATTTTCACAAATGTGGACATGACCAATGACAACAACGTAAAATGGTGGTTGTCAGTATCATATTCTTCATGCAGAAACACATGCTACTAGCCGTATCCGTGTGCAACCGTCAGCCACGCAATACTATGACGTTTTTGAACCTAAGTAGCTTGACTGTAAACGTTAATATATTACGAAAAGTTCCTATTATAAAATTACCAACTTTCTGGTACCATACATGCATGTCTGGTGTTTCTAAAAAAAATAAAAATAAAAACAATCTGTGTCAAAATCGGTAAAGAATTTGATGAGTTATGATTAATTTATTGGTGCCAAACAAAGAGTAAAAAAAAGAAAGTGGCGATGGCGAGAGGGCTGATGATTCCCGGTTAAAGATGGTGGCTAGGTTTGCACGTCTACAACCAGCCAATGCTGTCTCTAGTCTAGTCTGTTCAAACATTTTCTTCGTTCAATGCACTGTTTCCCACATCATAGGCCCCAGACTCGTGCTGCCAACTACAGTCAGATAATTGATATTGCAACTGAATTTGCCTCATTGGCTACCTTTATTGAACCAAGGCTTTAAACTTTACATTAGAAAAAAATCACTGTACACCTGCCAGACAAAACTGGGGGTTGGGGGTGGGTTACATACTTAAATAATGAACTTGTCTCAATTCAACTAATACGTAAACCTTGGCCTGTTTAGCCATAAAGCCATGAGTTAATCTTTTGTATGAATAGCAACAAGTGGATACACTGATTTATCATCTGCCATCTCAAGGAGGAGCATTTTATTGTTCTGTCTGTCCCTATGCGTCGACTGATGAACTTTGATGTATTTGTAACTGTAATAATTTTCTGATAGACTAATTGTTATAAGATTTTAATAATTTCCCACAGCACCTATGACCTCTCCTGGCATACGTGTGCCATGGCATCCTGATGTACAGTATTTTTTTATTATTATTATTTACGTTTACTGAGACAGGTCCCTACAGAACCTCGCTCCCAGCGGGTGGACTCCCCACCTCTCCAAAGGTAGGCCTACCATTTTCAGGAAAAACACACATATGAACTGGCAGATAATATGAAATTGACCAATTTTAATTTGTAACATTGTTTTGACCATATCGCTATTGCTGAATTTAGTAATGGTGTGGCTAGACTGTTTTTGTCCTATGTCAGCTTGGATGGGCTCCTCCAGCTCTGAGTGACCCTTAACTGGGTAAGTGGTATAGGTATATAGTGGATTTAGTAATATTCTACCACAGTAGAGTTTTATTTTACAGACAAAGTTTAAGGCTTAAGCCTTACAAATTGGGAAGTTTGATCACAAAACAAAAACGCACCCTTAATGAGTTGGTGTGTCAAATGCGTCCAAATGAGTCCATTATTTTGTTCTTCCAAGCTTTTTTTTTTTTTTTTTTTACAAGAAAAGTCAAAATGATTTGATCACAAAGACCACATGATTACTTTATTGTTATGATGATAATGTTCATCAAATGTTGGGATTAATGATCTTGCCCAAAAAGAGAATGTCATCTGTGGTCTTTTCAGTGATGAGAAGCATGAACGGACGATTGAACTTCAGCACAGGAACGTGTTGCAGGGACGTCCGAGTGATTTCGATGCCTGTGGCGGCTGTAGCAATGGCTCCGGCCTCATCAACGTCGAGGGTAGCTTTGTGCACAACCTGAAAGGTAAAAAAAGGCAGCGTGAGAGAGAGTGAAGGTAAAGAAGAGGTTTAAAAACGTTGACTGCGTCCTTACGCTGGAGACAAACAGTTTATTTCCCGCCGAAATGCCACTCAAATCTGCTCGATGATCAAACATGTGAGTCATTCCCATTTCAGTCAGCACTTCATTCAGAGAGTAGTCGGTCTTAATGGAGAACTTTGGAACAAAAATGTTGTAGGTCCTAGAAGAAACAAACAGCGATTAAAACGATCACACCAGGAGAACTCTTCATGTTAACCAACCTCTTTTTCATCAATTTTGACCATTCAGTGATATGTTGTGGACATATTTCCTTCTCTAGCATTGCCATGTTGTCAGGCAACAGCAGGAGCATGGAGTAAGAGCTGTTGAAGGGAAGGCGCAGGATTGTAGTTTTAATTGCCAGGTCATGGTAGACATCAAAAATATCCTCCTTGTTCATCATCTGGACAGAAACCTGAAAAAACAAAATCACAATGAAATCGCAAATCCCTTCTTTTATTTTTTCCAAGTTGTAGATTCAAACCTTGTTATCCTCATCAACGGCAAACATGTCCTCCTTTGTGAACTTGGTTTCAAAAGGACTGTTCCACATTCCTATGCGATAGGATTGAACAGAAATAAGACGTTAGAGAAGACATCTTCAGAAATAAATGTTATCCTTGTGTACCTTTAAAGTAGATGAAGCTTAAGAGATACATGATGGTACCCGGAGCCATATCCTGCACCAACTTATCGATCTTGCCATGAGTCTTATCCGCTACATATTTATTGATGGTATCAGCAGCACTTTCTGGTTGCTGGAAGTTAACATTCGCCACATCTGTATAATAGAATTCTTTCAAATCTTTCAGGAACTCAGGATTTGGCTCAAAGGTGTTATCCAGGAACGCTGCAGTCCCTTCACTGATGTCCGATGAATTCTCTTGCCTTTTGAGGAGCACGCTGAAGGCCTGATTGACATCATTTTGCGTAACCAGGGAGCTGTTGTACCCCAAACCGCTCATCAGTTGTTGGTGGGTGTCCCCCCGGGCCCCGACAGACAAGGCAGCCAAGGCGACAGAGATGCTACTCGGAGAGTAAAAGATGTTCTTGCCGAGGTTATCAGAATGAGCCGCCAACTTCCCGTAGAGCTGGAAGGCAAAGTCTTTGTTTCCCGAGCTCACGTGTGAGAGGCTGTCATCCGTGTGCTCTTCGTGGTGGTCACCTCTTCCCAAACACACCACTGCTGATAAGATCCAGAATCTCAGGGTCGCCTGCATCGTTGTGTACTATGACAAAGGTTCAAATGTACAAAATGGATTTTCTGATTACACAACATTAGAGCAGGTTAGTGTAGGGTAGCATTCTACCCTCAATTACATACTTTTTTTTTTCTCATTTAATTTTTTGAGGAGCAAAACTACAAAATTCTCTTTCCCCGTTGCTTTAATTAACAATGTTGAGACCGTAGAACAGAGTCAGCAACAAGGGCACCTATCTTGCATGTTTTGGCTGTTTCCCTGCGCCAACGCACCTGATTGGAACGATCGAGCTTCTGCAGAGCTTGGTGATGAGCTAATCATATGAATCAGCTGTGATAGAGGAAGGAAACATTGAAAACATGATGGATCAGTGCCCTTGAATGCTATCATTTGTGCACTTAAACATCTGATACATACAAATGATTCATTTGCTAGTTACTGTATAGGTCTATGTACAAGTGGTTTCCAAACCACGCCCCAGGGCCCATTTGCGGCCCACCATCCATTTTTCAGTGGCATATACTAAAAGCTAAAAGTAACATTTGACACGGTCTACAAGCTAGTTAAAAAAAAAAATGGTGTGCAGAGTGAGAATGGGCATTATCCAAAATATAGGTCCTACTATTACTAATAAATTGGTTTACAGTTGTAGAGCTTTTCTACACGCAAAGATACAAGTAAACTATTTCGACTAAAATGACGTGTTGAATAAGGATAATTCAATTTTACAAGCAAAAATAATTTCTTCTACTCTGTGTATATATATATATATATATATATATATATATATATATATATATATATATATATATATATATATATATATATTTATATTAATAATAATATTTTGTATCCATTTTAATAAAGTTTATGTAGCAATCCCCCCCTCCCCCCCCCAAAAAAAGTATTAACTTGTTTGATTTTTATTGTTTCAAAGTGGCCCTTGCATTCTTCCGTTTTTCTGTATGCAGCCCTCAAATGAAAAAGTTTGGACACCCCCTGATGTACAGTAACACTGTGGATCGCCATCTTGAGTTATCTCTGCAAAATACTGCACCTGTGCTCCCTTACTCCAGATACCACCTACATTTAATTGATCCACTAACAAAGCTGAGTCTGGGTGGATTCAGGCTAGTTATTTATTTATTTTTATTATTCCGCCGAAGTATTGTCATTAACATACTTGATTTGTTTCCAATAGGCCTAGCTTTTAAAAACAAACAGTTCAAAACACTAATTAAAGGATTGTATTGTGATGAAAGTTTCCCTGGGATCAGAACTTTCACTTGTATACAATAAATTAATTTAAATGTACATGAAACGTGTTTAAGATATTCATTGGCATGTTAAGCAAAATATCAGGTCCGAAATTTGAGTTCTTGTCCTGTTCACACTTTATGGGTGACATTCGATTGTTTTATATGTTGTAATAGTGACGAAAGGAATACATTTCAGGTTTTGAAAAACTTACCAATCACTGACCTGCTGTCGAGCCTCAAGAACCACAGACACACCGCACAGACTGAACAGTGAGGACTGTCTTCATATACACCTTGAGTGAGTGGGATGGCTCCGCCTTATGTGAGACGTAAATCTATTGGCTCCTCCCACTTTGTCGGGGAGCAGTGGTAGCAGAATGGAGATGATCATGCAAAGCACTTTCACCTAATTTGGGCAAGGAAGTTTGGCATCCCAATATTTACACATTCAGACAAACCATTTCTACATGCTATTTCATCCATTAAAAAGATTCTTGCATTTTCTTTTATTTCAATTCAATAATAGGTTGTATCAGCTCACTAATATATTATCTTAATTTTCATCCCACCAATGAGGAAGAGCAACTGAATTTTGGATTAGTGTACTCGTCTATGTGCTTAGCCACTGTTTGCTGCCCGACAATAACGCAATAATGCAAGAGTTCGCACAGTGCAAATAAAGAAGTAAGCATGTGTGTACATAAAATTGCAAAATTGGTACCGTGGGCACATGCCCTTTTGGCACTGATGCCCAAAGTGCCACTGCGGTCGCTCCGTTTGTATTTACATAGTCTCACAATAAACAAAAGCCAAGGTCATAGAATGCAGAAAACTCAAGCAAAACCAATGCCTTTATTTGATAGATCTTGTAGCCTTGATCACAGATCATGCAGCGTGCTAGCTAGCCTAGCTTCAATTGAAATGTGACTCAAGTTGTAATCAGCCTCGCAACTACGATAAAGTCTGACATTTGGGCATAGTTAGCTCTGAGGATGCGGGGAAGATGTCCCTCTCTGTTTTATAAATACCACGATCCTTCCCATCCACTTTCGCCGCATCTAAAATCTACGCTAAACTAACGTTCCTCTTACATTGGGACATGCACGGAGCTTGTGTTGGTGGTGACATGGGTTCGAAAGTGAAAATAAAAAAGGATACAAAAAATGATTTTCTAAAATTAAATTAAAATAACAAAAAAATACATATATGCATAAATAAATAAATAAAAGCTAAAATAAAAAACGAGATTCAAAAAATAAAAATTGAAATAAATACAAAAATAAATATATAAATAGAATTAAATATCAATCAATAAATAACATTTTGTCCTGGCAGAGCGTCTGCAACATGAAATAAATAAATGTGAGAGCGAGTGTTTTTATTTATTGTTAGTGCAAGATAGATAGATTGATATTTAATTATATTTGTATATTTATTTTTGTATTTATTTTGACATTTATTTTTACTTTCATATATATATATATATATATATAGTTGTATATAGTTATTTTTATTTCCATTGATATTTATTTTTGGGGATTAAATATTTGAATTATATTTTTTATATCCGTTTTTATTTTCACTTTTAGTCATTTATTTATTTGGAATTTTGGCAGTTTTGGTCCTCCATATGCAGTGACCAAGGCTGACTGGTTGCTCAAATTTTAGGGGAGGGGGGATGGTGGGGTTACATCAGCTGGGCTCATCAAACTCATGCATCATCAAACTCATTTGAATTAATTACAGAGAACTCTAAGACGCTGTGGAAACACAAATTATAAATTCCCTGCGGAACTTTTACAACCAAGAACTTCCTTAAGATCCTGGGTTTGTTGGTGGAAAAGCAGCTCATGTGACAAAGGCTTTGATCATTCACGTCATCCTTGAAAACGTTCTATTTCCTAAGCTCCACCATGTGGGTTGATCTCAAATGACGTCACGTTTTCCTCATTTATATGCATGAGTCGGACAAAATAACAGCGTAGGACACACACATACACATCATTTTGGAAGAAAACGACGCCCCAGGCGTGACATTTCAACATAGTTCAATCAACAAACACACTTTGGAACATCTTAAACAGTGGTTGACATGCTGACCTCAAAGTAGGTGGAAAGAAAGCAGTTTTTATAGAAAGGTCAGATTTATTGGGAGAATGTAATCTGATTTTGTACTTGGAGGGAGGGGGAGGAGTTTTTAATAAAAGGCCCGTGTCTGAGAGAGACGACACACATTTGGACAGAAACATGACTTGGTGAAATTCCTTTCACTCTGATTTATTTGAACACGCAAAAGATTACAAAAACAGGTAATCTAACACTGTCTAGTTACTTTTGTTTCAGTGGCGTGGTGACACTGTGACCGCTTACATTTTATCTTAGTGACACTGATCAACTAGCATGTTGTTGTAGGCATAGGGTTCTATAACGCTGATACATTATATTAATTTTTACATCCAAGCAGCAGTGGCTTCCATAAGTCAACTCAAGGTATTTTTGGTGTATTTACACCATGATGTGTAGTAGCTAGCATATTGTAGCAAGCAGCTAGCAAGGCTAACGCTGAGAAAGCAGACGATAAACATACCTGCAGTCGATTGGTTCTGGATTTTCAGCCCATTTCCACCAGACGAAATGTAGAGAACACATATAGATAGGTCTTCTGTGACATTTTCTGTGTGAATCACTGCCGTTTAATTGTACATGCTTGAACCCAGAGGAGACATTCCTCTGGAAACTCCCTTCATTCGATCCCGGTCACAACATCGCCAGTCACATAGCGGCAGAGGTTTGTTCTAACCATAATATGTCTGATAAGTATATTTATGGTGAAATAGCGAGTCAGTTTACAAGTTTTGCCTCATACAAATACACTCCCTCAGTCGCCTGCCTGTGTTCCTTGTCCGAAAATCAACTGGCCACGCCCATGCCCTGTTATAAAATTAATAGATTGGGTATAATTGTAAACTGCCCTATTGAAAAGACAGAGAAAAAGATACAATGCCGCTATCTGCTGGCCATAGTTAGTGGCTGTCTTGTGATTTTTACACCCATTCACAAGATGTTGCCCATTGATTAAAAAAAAAACGTAGTAAACGTCAATTAACGTTTTCGGCGGCATTCGTTTGGATTTTAGTCAACGTCATTAAACGTTTTTGTTCACAGGGAACAAAATCCCTGGCTTCACCTATTTCCGGATTCTGTTAGTTATGTGTGCCAAAAAGTTGCCTATCCAGACGGATAAGTTGTCGGAGGAAACCTCGGTTCGGAATGACCCCCCTGTTCTCTTTCACAGCACATATAGCCTCCACGAGGGTGAGCCTTTGCTTCAGCATCAGGTATGCCAGGACCAGGGTGGCAGAACGGCTCACTCCTACATGACAATGTACCAGGACATGACCTGAAGAAATACAAGACAGGAAATAAATGTTACTTTTAGTTGCTCATTTTAACAGTAGACTCTTCTTTACAATTCTTACCTCCCCTGCTAAGAGCCCTGTGACTAAAGTCTGCAGCTGCCTGGAAGTTGACACTCATGTCAAAGTTGTATGAGTCATGGGCCTCGATGCCCATATAGGTGATCTTCAATCCCTGGTAGATG
The DNA here is from genome assembly GCF_051991255.1 of Vanacampus margaritifer. Classification (NCBI taxonomy): domain Eukaryota; kingdom Metazoa; phylum Chordata; class Actinopteri; order Syngnathiformes; family Syngnathidae; genus Vanacampus; species Vanacampus margaritifer. The sequence continues at coordinate 15,958,266 of NC_135434.1, read as the reverse complement.
TCAGGACATCCTTGACGTTTACTGTGAGCTGCAATGAGGATATGAGTGATTCCATGCTTGGATAAATCACTCCGGTTCTCTGCACTGTGTCTGTGGGGGAAAAGTGATGTCAGCTTTATTATGCCATTTTTAACGGTATCATGCATCTTTTAATTTAGCTACAAAGCTTAGCAACGTTTCTCAAAGAAATTCAAAGTACATCAGAGTGGCTAACTTACTATGTGCTGTAGAAACTTTCAAGCCTTTATTGGGAATAGTTTAGCAAACTTTGCCCAAGTCGTTGACAGAAACTCACATAGTACAGCTGTCGCTGTGTGGAATGTGACTTGAGGGGTCAAGAATTACTTGTATACTTAAATATGAATTTCTTCCTTTGCGTATACGTGGACTCAATTCAACTTGCTAATATCAAAGAAAATGCGTCGGTGCTCATTCGATTTGGACCGTCTAGTCTTATTTAAGCATAAACAAAATCACAAGCTACTTACTGATCACCAATGTAGAGCCTTGGCCACACTTCATCTGCATGGCTGATGATGGCTTTGCCAGTAAACAAAAGTCTTTCCAACTCAAACACTGCTAAACCAGGGGAACTTAGGTCAATTTCCACCTTCCTGGGAGGAGGTCTGTCATTCCAGGACGCGGGAAGTTTGGATGTAAACGACATCACTTTGCCAGTGCTGGAGTTATGCAGTCCTCTCAGGCGACAAAAAAAAAAAGACGTGTAAAAGAAGGAAGCTATACTAACGGCAGGACATCCAAAGTGTTTTGAGAGCTCGACCCCTTGTATTAATTCCAGCCCCCCCACCCCCGACGCTTGGGTTCCACTGTTGTGCTTTTGAATCAAAATAGCAGCCTATTTAAAGACCAGACTGCTCGCTAGCAATGCAGTGCAATGTAGGCGCTATGCAACAGTTTACACAAATTTAGCAACACTTGTATTTTTTTGTACAAATCACAATTTAGAAAGAACAATTTTTACAAATGGGGAATCCATTACGTCACAACTAAGGTTGGAAAAATGACAGATGTCACCAGAGTTAAAAATATAATATTTTATTATTTCTCAGAATTCTCAACTGTGACATTTTTTTTTTTACTGGTGTTGGAATTTATTGCTATATTAATATAAATTTAAGTTAATAATCTGACTCCAATTTGTGACCTTACCAAACTATCACTCATCCAACAATAGCATGCTCGTTCTGCAATAGAAAGGTATCAGGAAGCCGGCATTTTCACACACGAGTGGATTTATTCCTAACACACAGATCTAATACAAGCACCTGGGTCTCGGGTCCCTCTCAATACAGCTCTGTACGCCTCTGTTGCCACCAGCAGACGTATTCTCATCCGAGTTGCCCCAGTGAATAGTTATACTACACAATATGCAAATCACACAAGACAAAGACATCCTAACATAATTCTATTGGCTATGTGTTACTGCAGTTTTAACTTTAGCTCTCTATGATTGGACGTCCTTTCTTCGCCAAGTTGTTTTCGGGCTGCTTCTGGCTGGAATCTCCCCCAGACTTCTGGCCTCCGGTCTTATCTCGTCCTTGAAGCTGGCTCCTGTTTACTCTGAAGCACTGCATTTTTGTACATCCTTACTCAAACCCTTATTTCCTTTATTCCCATCTTTACAAACTCTTATATTCCTTTAATCCCTCTCATGACCTCAGACGACTGAGGTCATCACTCACATACCTTATTTTATTATTAAAGACGAGCTAAAAAAAACACTAGCCATTAAGCTAAAAATCTATTAAACACGAGCTAAAAAAACACTAAACAATCAAAAATGAATAAACATCAATAAAGATTTCACTCTTATAAAAAATCTATAAAAAACTTCACTTCTAATAAAAATCTATAAAAAACTTTCACTTCTAATAAAAAATTAATACAAAACTTTCACTTCTAATAAAAAATTAATATAAAACTTTCACTTCTAATAAAAATTAATATAAAACTTTCACTCTCTCTCATGGCCGCAGGTCCCTGAGACCACCTTCACATACTTACATCCCGGACTCCCGGAGGGCGACAGCTGTCTCCGCTTCCTGGGGGTCCTTCTGTGGGATCATCATATACTGACCACCCGGGGGTAGTGGCCCCAACGTGCGTTCCATTGTCTGAACAGTCAATGATCTGATACATGGAATACAACAACAGCCGCATAACACCATAATAGCGGAAAACATCGCGATAGACATCAATACTGATGCAATCAAGCTTTTATATTTGCCAAAGACGTTTAACCAGTCAGAGTACCAACTGGTGTCCACGCCTGAATGCTCTTTCATTTTATTACTTAGCGTGCGCAGACCCTCCAATGCCTTAGTAAGGCGACCATCAGGAGATGTATTGTTGGGGATCAGAGTACAACACTGCTCCCCAAAAATACCACACACTCCTCCTCTTTCAGCTAACACCATATCTAAACTCATTCTATTTTGGAATGCCATAAGAGACGTGGCTGCTAATTGCTCGTGCACTGCCTGGAGTGCCGAAGTGGTAAAGTTCGCCAATCGTTGGACATTATAGTGGACATAATTAATCCGGTCCACATTTTTGTTTACTGTAATAAACAGAAAAATACTCTCCCATCCTGCCGCCACTTGATCCACCAATTTGTATTCATCAGGGACCCCTCTCGGAACTCCAATTGCATCTATGTATGTGGGGTCTCCTGCATTCAACCATTCTTGCATGTCCCTTTTCTTCCTCCCAAGGAAGGGGATTCTTCCCCACTGTCTAACTCATTCCCAATTTATCCTAGCCATGTCTAATGCTGTCACACTAATTGGCATGATCAGCGTTACTAGGGCGCACTTACCTGAGGCATTGGGGGAAGCCTATCGTACAACACTCTCTCTCCACACCACAGCCAAACATCAGCCCAAGCGAGAGGTATTCCTGCTGGCAAAGACACATTTTCATTACACCATGACTCCTGGATGTTTCCAATCCCAGGGCCACTCCCATGTAACTTTAGGCAGGTAAAATTTTGTTGTGCAACATGGATGTCAAAAATGGGCTTTTGCTTTTCCATATTTGTCAGTGGAAAGGCCTAATCCAATTGGCTGCACTTTCCTTGGAGAGTTTTGTTATACAGGAAACCAAAGAGACAGGTTTTGGATACAACAGTTGCTGCCATGATTTTCAAAACTGGTCTTGCACCTAAACATACCAAACAATCCTCGTTAGTATTCTTAGCGGCCTGTTCAGCCATCAGGAGCCAATTATTAGTGACCATAGAAATACCTGTGTCGGTTGTTTACACTTCAGATTTAACAGTAGTTGTTGTGTCTGTGTCAGCGTCTTACCACCATCTTGCTCTGCTTCATACCATACCTTTCCATTACAGGAATGATACACCATCACTCGTTCTCCTTTCGTTCCATCACTTCTATCATCCCGCACCATATGTTCAAACGCTAACATAGTCCACACAAAGCACAAGCCTGCAAACAAAATAGTCAATAAAGTTAAACATTTGCATCGTCGTCGATTTTGTTCAGACACTTCCGAGTCCGATTTTGATCCAATTCTCGCCATCGACACATTCCCTCTCTTGACCTGCCCGTCCGGGCAGTCAATCTTTAAGCTCACCATTGGCAGGCACAAAGTCTGGGGCCGGGCGCAACTGTGAGTAATGGCACCACTTTTGTAATCGCTTGCACCTCATTTGGGAGGCCGTTCAGCATCGCCGTCCTGAACATCATCTCAGCTTCAGGGTAGCTGCCTGGGTGTTTACCTGTGGTCTCAATCCACAGCTCCAATGCCTGAGCATAATGTTACTCTTTACCGTACATCAAATTTCTGTATTTTTAACGCTGGTTTCTTATTATAGCAGTGTAAATCATTTAAAAACAACATCATCTTAACTCAGAACTATTCATGTCCGGCCGGGCCATGAACAGTCTGAGAAGAGATTTATACTTATACCTTAAATAAACACTGCAGTTCATTTTTAACAACTTGTCACCCAGGTGTGTCAATGTTCCTTCCACACCTAAATGGCATATTCCATGGGCTCTAGAAATTATACTTTTCAATTGTTTCTGAGATGGAACATACTTACCGTATTTCTGCTATAAGGGTCGTCTTTTGTCATCTTTGTAGAACTTATTTTTCCAACTCCCATCCTCTTCATTCGCTGCCTGTAAATTCCTCACACCAAACTTCATTCTCACATCAGACAGACCAACCATTCTCACATCAGACTTCCTTTTCAACCATACACAGACAGACCAGTCATTCCCCCATCTGATAAAGATCAATTTTGATCATTTCAGACCTGAATGTGAAAACTGCAGCCGCTTCCAAATTGCTGCTTCAAAGAGGAAAAACAGACACCTTGTGTCCTGTAGATTAAAAAACAACCAAATTGTGACAATTTGGCCAACACCAGAACTATAAAAAGATCTCCAGCTGAGCTAGCCAGGAGCCATAAAAACAAAAGCCTTTGAGGCAAGAGTTTGTAATGTAAATTTGAATTCTGTAGATTAGAAAAACAACCAACTTAAGCAGATGTAAATTAAGATACTGCAGCGGAGGACTTTTAGGGTCAGGAAGAGATGAAAAAAAAGATTTAAAATAACCCCATTAATCTATTGCAGGTCACGAATCTTCCAAATATCTGCCATCTCAACTAATAAAAGAAACGAGTTATAATCAGAAAAACAAAACAAAATCCCTACTTTACACCAACCAAAAAGTATTTTTAAAATGCTAACTAACCTCACCTCTTCTACAGAGTAGTGGGGGCTTGTAAAAACACAGCAGGGAACTTTGCCTTTGTGCATTCCCCGTGGAATCCAAAGATCAGTGCTGTTGAGCTTAATCAAAATTAAAAATTTAACCATCAAATTTGCCGTAAGTGTTCCATATCTGAGTGAGTCCACTCTGAGAAGCCAAAATTATAAAAGAGAAATGGGAAAAAATAGAAGGCCAAATTCAACAAGCATCAAACAACGGAAAATATAGTATTTAAAGATTAGACTAAATTTTATACTACCCTAATTCACATAAGCTGTTCTCAATTTCCGAAACTGCGTTGCTATAGATCACATCTCCTTTTCCGACACAGTACAGAGTGCAAACTGTACTCAAAACAGACCAAAATATGACTCAAAGGCCGATCTCAGATGACTCGAACTTTGAGTCCACACTGGAGTTCATATTCCTTCCTGTCCTTGTTGATAGCAGTTTATGCAGGGCAAAGTTCAAAGCAGGCCTTAGCTGTCACTGGAGACCGCTGACAGTTTCATCAGGACGGCTGTGATGAGAGTTTGAGATGTCTGCTCAAAGAGTTGATGGACATTTTGCTCAGATAATTCATAAGAGTCATTGAACAGTCTCATGGCGAGCGGATTTGCAGTATACCATCCTTTTCGCAGTCCGTGTGATCACTTCCCCCCCCGAAAGTGACCATTGTTCAGTTCGCCGTCCACTCTGTGCCCAACAGCCAGGTTATTCCAGCACGTTGGAGACACCCAAGAACAACACCTCTCGTCAAAGATTGAACCTGCCTGAAACACTTATACACTCGGAACAGACAGAGGGAGATGAGATCAAAGCAAGAGATTTATATGCTTGTTATAATTAAAAAAAATAATAATTTTCTCAAAAAATATGTATTTTGTAGTTTCATCTAAATATGTTCTACATTATAGCAAGTAGTATTACTATATTTACGCATATGTCTACCATAGACTCCTTCTTCATTACATGTTACCTTAAATTATGCCTCCACATGGAGGGAAGTCTCAAATTCCAGGATTTCTCAGACTTCTAGAATGGGACTCAGATAAGGACAAAGGTTAAATCATTTTCACACCTACGAATGAGTTATCAGAGATGCAGGGGAAATCAAAAAATCAAAAATGAAAAGTCTATTTCAATTAAAATTTGGTTTTATTACTTATTCAACTATATTAAAAGTTGGTTTTATTACTCATTCAACTATAAAAACACAGACCAGATTTAAAAAATAATATGATAGTGGCCTGTAGTTAACACCTAGACCTCTATATCCTTCCGCATAACAGGAACAATTTGATTTTATGATTAGAAAACCCCTGCTATTCACACACACAACAGACTACAAGTCTCCCAAATGGAGACAATGGGAGAGAGGACTAAACTTATCACACCCCCTTTCATTTTTCTTTAGTTTAATTTAATTTTAACAGACAACAGTACAAATCACCACCTTCTTAAAACAGCAGCTCACGGCCCCCATCCTCACAGACCTTTAGTCCCTAATCAAGCGTGGGGGGAAGAGCTTTAAAAATTGTCACAGACAAAGGCAGAATTCTCCCCTACTTTCAAAATATGCAGATTTCCTGCTTACCATTCTTTTTCACCCTTTTTTGAGGACAAAGAATTTTGGAGGGAAAAAATTACTTTCCACCCATCTTTTCTTTCTTTCCTACACTTAAAAATCACTGTCTCAAACAAACTTACACTTCCATTCACTTAACTTCTGCACTTTCCTCATCTCCACAAAGGCAGTGAGGAGAAACAGACCAAACGGCCATTTTGATTTCTAAAATCTCGCTAGAACATCACACAACACACCTTTCCCATTGTCAGAGTCACACAAACAGTCACAAACTCCCTGCAGGCACACAAACAAGGAAAAAAATCACACAATCCACACATGCTCCAAACATTTCACCAACTGGGCTCAACAAACACTCACACACAACCTCCTCAACTTAATTCAGTGTCGTCTCAGTTGTTGAACCACAGACGAACACAAACCACTCCGAAGTGCGCACTCATTTGTAAAATACACCATTTATTCGTCTAATAATAACTTCACCACGTACTTATAGCTCAAAGGTCGACTTATTCGCGCACAATCCATCGCAACGTTACGGCTGCGACACAGACACGTCGCGCACAATTTAAAACAAACAACGAAAAAAACGCGTGGCCACAACACACCATGGAGCTTATCAAACAAACAAACGCGTACACTCAACATTTCATTTCTAAGCCAAGAGCTCTCGCTTGGTTCAAATTTTCCCCCCGGGTCATCTTTCACAGTCAACACTTCATCCAATTTATGTTCCAATTTCTTAATAGATGCGGCTGCCCGCAGCTAACTCATCCTTAGCCTTAAAAACAGATTCGCACAGTAGCATCTTACCAAAAACTCCTCTTCTGCGCAAAACTTGTACGCTGGCAGAGCCGCTAGCTTAGCATCAGTTTCCTCATTCTCAAAATCACAATCATCTGCGCAACTTTCACAGAGCTATCCCACGCTAACATTCTAGCACACACCAACATTTGGCTCACGACCCCACACGTCTAACTTTTCTTCCATTCGAAGAAACTTATAGAAGTGTTTTTCACGGAGGTAATCAGCGTCTGGCGCTGTTTACACAATCAAGTTCCACAAACACACCACATTTTACAACGGTGAGAACCAACCACTATCACAATTCGTGCGCATTCATACATTTAAAAGAGTTTCATACTTATGTTGACGCTGTGGTGGAAATGCGTCCAGCATCATGACCTCACTGTTCGCTTAGCGACCAATTCTGACTCTCGACCGGAAGTCTATACAAACCTCCTTAGTTACGGTCAATTTTTTCGTCCATAATATGTAGTAATTAGTCGTTTTTAATATTTATAAAGTCAGTGACGTCTCACTTATGATACTACGATATAACAGATCAAAACTATTCTCATTAATCCCCCCAGAAAAATATTTTTCTTTTCTTTTTTTTTTCCAGACAAACACAAACAAGACGAAAACGAAACAGATATTAAATACCTTTTGCGCGATCAACAAATATATCCTGGATCTTCACGGCGACTTATAACACACAAACAGATATTAAATACCTTTTGCGCGATCAACAAATATATCCTGGATCTTCACGGCGACTTATAACACACAGCCCTCGAACGTAAAAAATTCACGGACGGCTAATATCACACCACGCACCGTCAATAAACGGGCGTTTAACACAGCAGACGTCTTGTGTGTTCAACACAGACCGCTGATAGCACAACACACACAACAGCACTCACTTAAGTGTGATCAACACTTAGCGGCTAATAACACACCTACAATCAACCCAAAAGCCAATCCCCCGTGGTACTCAACCTCTTTCTTTTCCTCTCTTACTTTCTATTCCACTAATCAACTGTGATTCCATTTTAGCGTAATGACCATTAATCTCCGACCAGACTTCAGGGGACCCGAGACCCTCATCACACTTTCTCTTCTCTGCCATCCTTAAATCCACTCGCACGTGTCCTAATCTCTTCTCTTGCAGTTTAATTTTAGTTTTTACATTCACACCGCTTCCACACTGATACGTAAATCCCAGATTTTAAACCGTATCGATACGTAAATCCCAGATTTTACACCGTATCTAACCACGAATAGTTGCGACCTATTCTAGTAGGTAAATCCCAGATTTTATACCCTACTAATGTCCACACTTTATACGTAAATCCCAGATTTTAAACCGTATCAAACCACGAACAGTTCCAAACTTATTCGAGTAGGTAAATCCCAGATTTTATACCCTACTAACACGTCCCACATTCCTTCCTCTCATAATTTAGCGTTGCCAATGTGCAGAATTTAAACAAAAGGAATCTGCTCACCTTGTTTGAGTATGGGCCCAAGAGGAAAACCGATCGGACGTGTGGCTTTTTCAGGTCGTCACCTGAGTGTGGACGTGGATCCCAGATCCTTGAGTCCCAGACTCTTGTGGTTTTCTCGAAGTCCCAGACTTCTTTTTTACCTCTCTTGCATCACGTCGGCGTCACCATAATTGTTGGAATTTATTGCTATATTAATATAAATTTAAGTTAATAATCTGACTCCAATTTGTGACCTTACCAAACTATCACTCATCCAACAATAGCATGCTCGTTCTGCAATAGAAAGGTATCAGGAAGCCGGCATTTTCACACACGAGTGGATTTATTCCTAACACACAGATCTAATACAAGCACCTGGGTCTCGGGTCCCTCTCAATACAGCTCTGTACGCCTCTGTTGCCACCAGCAGACGTATTCTCATCCGAGTTGCCCCAGTGAATAGTTATACTACACAATATGCAAATCACACAAGACAAAGACATCCTAACATAATTCTATTGGCTATGTGTTACTGCAGTTTTAACTTTAGCTCTCTATGATTGGACGTCCTTTCTTCGCCAAGTTGTTTTCGGGCTGCTTCTGGCTGGAATCTCCCCCAGACTTCTGGCCTCCGGTCTTATCTCGTCCTTGAAGCTGGCTCCTGTTTACTCTGAAGCACTGCATTTTTGTACATCCTTACTCAAACCCTTATTTCCTTTATTCCCATCTTTACAAACTCTTATATTCCTTTACTGGTTTCATTGTTTTTTTTTATCAGTCAAATATTTCCATCTTGTGTTGGAAACATGCATTACACCTGACATTTTACAGTTGGGCTCTAACAGCACAAGAAAATGAACACATGAGACAGATGACACATTTTCCATGCAATACTTTTACTTTGTTCTAAATATAATAAACAGCTCCTTGATATATGACCCTCATGGATCCATAAGGTTTCAGGGGAAAATATCTATCTTGCACTAGTTGGAAGGATTGTGCAACATTCCCAATATGATGAGATTCATGACAGAACAAATACAATTTGACTTGGGTGATTTAACATACACTGATGTATAAAAAAATTAATGGGTTTTTCACAATTTGAATGAATATTTGGGAAAACACAAATTCATTGCTTGAAGGTATGAGGATCAACGTTTAACATTTATTTCAAAATGTAGGTTGGAAATCACAGCAGAAGCCAAAAACAAACAAATGACAATATTTTCAGAGGTTTTTTTCTTTTATACTCATTCCTTCTTCATGGTCAATTATGAGGTCACAAAGTTTGCAAAAGTATTGTACATGCAAGGCAGAGCAAAATGGAAACAAAACACACTGAACTACACTGTAGTTCAGTGTGTTTTGTTTCCATTTTATGTACTGTAGTACTGTAGTACAGTACTGTGATAGTCTCTTGAAACGGGGGTCTCGCCTCTCCACTTCGAGTGAGACAGCATTGCATTGGGTGTTTGGGGGCGTAGATCGTAATTCGCTGTATTTTTAAGAGATCTTCGGTTGGTTTTGTTGAAAACGTCAGACGCGTGGCTACAAAAAAACCCAGTGGGCGTTCACTCAAAAATTCATAAGTAATATAAACAAGTCTGATTAATTTAATTTCCTATTTCATATGGAACTGTTACATGGCACTAAACTAAACTATATTAAATTGCACCATGCCTTTACCCATGGCTGGACGATTGCTGCTTTCTAATTTATTTAAGTTTTGAAATGTGGTGCAGTCAGATTTTCACAAATGAGGACATGACCAATGACAATAACATAAAATGGTGGTTGTCAGTATCATATTCTTCATGCAAAAACACATGCTACTAGCCGTATCCGTGTGCAACCGTCAGCCACGCAATACTATGACGTTTTTGTACCTAAGCAGCTTGACTGTAAACGTTAATATATTACGAAAAGTTCCTATTATAAAATTACCAACTTTCTGGTATCATACATGCATGTCTGGTGTTTCTAAAAAAATAAAATAAAAATAAAAACAATCCGTGTCGAAATCGGTAAAGAATTTGATGAGTTATGATTAATTTATTGGTGCCAAACAGAGATTTAAAAAAAAAGAAAAGAAGTGGAGATGGCGAGAGGGCTGATGATTCCCGGTTAAAGATGGTGGCTAGGTCTGCACGTCTACAACCGGCCAATGCTGTCTCTAGTCTAGTTTGTTCAACCATTTTCTTCGTTCAATACACTGTTTCCCACATCAGAGGCCCCAGACTCGTGCTGCCAACTACAGTCAGATAATTCATATTGCAACTGAATTTGCCTCGTTGGCTACCTTTATTGAACCAAGGCTTTAAACTTTACATTAGAAAAAAATCACTGTACACCTGCCAGACAAAACTGGGGGTTGGGGGTGGGTTACATACTTAAATAATGATCTTGTCTCAATTCAACTAATACTTAAACCTGGGCCTGTTTAGCCATAAAGCCATGAGTTAATCTTTTGTATGAACAGCAACAAGTGGATACACTGATTTATCATCTGCCATCTCAAGGAGGAGCATTTTATTGTTCTGTCTGTCCCTATGCGTTGACTGATGAACTTTGATGTATTTGTAACTGTAATAATTTTCTGATATACTAATTGTTATAAGATTTTAATAATTTCCCACAGCACCTATGACCTCTCCTAGCATACGTGTGCCATGGCATTCTAATGTACAGTATTTTTTTATTATTATTATTTACGTTTACTGAGACAGATCCCTACAGAACCTCGCTCCCAGCGGGTGGACTCCCCACCTCTCCAAAGGTAGGCCTACCATTTTCAGGAAAAACCCACATATGAACTGGCAGATAATATGAAATTGACCAATTTTAATTTGTAACATTGTTTTGACCATATCGCTATTGCTGAACTTGCAATTACTGTACATTTTGGATTTAGTAATGGTGTGGCTAGACTGTTTTCGTCCAATGTCAGCTTGGATGGGCTCCTCCAGCTCTGAGTGACCCTGAACTGGGTAAGTGGCATAGGTATATAGTGGATTTAGTAATATTCTACCACAGTAGAGTGTTTTATTTGACAGACAAAGTTTAAGGCTTACGCCTTAAAAATGGGGAAGTTTGATCACAAAACAAAAACACACCCTTAATGAGTTGGTGTGTCAAATGCCTGAGTCCATTATTTTGTTCTTCCAAGCTTCTTCTTTTTTTTTTTTAAACAAGAAAAGTGAAAATGATTTGATCACAAAGACCACATGAATACTTTATTGTTATGATGATAATGTTCATCAAATGTTGGGATTAATGATCTTGCCCAAAAAGAGAATGTCATCTGTGGTGTTTTCAGTGATGAGAAGCATGAACGGACGATTGAACTTCAGCACAGGAACGTGTTGGAAGGACATCAGAGTGATTTCGATGCCTGTGGCGGCTGCAGCGGTGGCTCCGGCCTCATCAACGTCGAGGGCAGCTTGGTGCACAACCTGAAAGGTAAAAAAGGCAGCGTGAGAGAGCGTGAAGGCAAAGAAGAGGTTTAAAAACACTGACTGCGTCCTTACGCTGGAGACAAACAGTTTATTTCCCGCCGAAATGCCACTCAAATCTGCTCGATGATCAAACATGTGAGTCATTCCCATTTCAGTCAGCACTTCATTCAGAGAGTAGTCGGTCTTAATGGAGAACTTTGGAACAAAAATGTCGTAGGTCCTAGAAGAAACAAACAGCGATTAAAACGATCACACCAGGATAAACCTTCATGTTAACCAACCTCTTTTTCATCCATTTTGACCATTTAGTGATATGTTGTGGACATATTTCCTTCTCTAGCATTGCCATGTTGTCAGGCAACAGCAGGAGCATGGAGTAAGAGCTGTTGAAGGGAAGGCGCAGGATTGTCGTGTTAATTCCCAGGTCATGGTAGACATCAAAGCTATCCTCCTTGTTCATCATCTGGACAGAAACCTGAAAAAACAAAATCACAATGAAATCGCAAATCCCTTCTTTTATTTTTTCCAAGTTGTAGATTCAAACCTTGTTATCCTCATCAACGGCAAACATGTCCTCCTTTGTGAACTTGGTTTCAAAAGGACTGTTCCACATTCCTATGCGATAGGATTGAACAGAAATAAGACGTTAGAGAAGACATCTTCAGAAATAAATGTTATCCTTGTGTACCTTTAAAGTAGATGAAGCTTAAGAGATACATGATGGTACCCGGAGCCATATCCTGCACCAACTTATCGATCTTGCCATGAGTCTTATCCGCTACATATTTATTGATGGTATCAGCAGCACTTTCTGATTGCTGGAAGTTAACATTCGACACATCTGTATAATAGAATTCTTTCAAATCTTTCAGGAACTCAGGATTTGGCTCAAAGGTGTTATCCAGGAACGCGGCAGTCCCTTCACTGATGTCCGATGAATTCTCTTGCCTTTTGAGGAGCACGCTGAAGG